>NC_037686.1:6285509-6432290 GCF_003255815.1 Theropithecus gelada | reverse complement strand
TTTTTTTTTTTTTTTGAGACGGAGTCTTGCTGCTCTGTCACCCATGCTGGAGTGCAGTGGCACAATCTTGGCTCACTGCAACCTCTGCCTCCTGGGTTCAAGCAATTCTCCTGCCTCAGCCTTCCAAGTAGCTGGAACTACATGCATGTGCCACTATGCCCAGCTAATTTTTGTATTTTTAGTAGAGACAGAGTTTCACCATATTGATCAAGCTGGTGTCGAACTCCTGACCTCAGGTGATCCGCCCGCCTCGGCCTCCTAAAGTGCTGGGATTACAGGCATGAGCCACCATGCCCGCCTGGTCCTAACTTTTTAAGGGGAAAAAGAGAAGGCTTAAACTATAGACCTGACAATGACAATATGAAAAATTCACCCATGAGTTTCTAAATGTGCTGTAAGTTGCTTTAACTGATCTTGCCACTGCTCACTGTTAATTGCAGATATCTATCTGGACAGAGCAGCCCATTAAACAAGAGAAATTGTATCAGATGTTACATTTCTCTAATGGAAAAAGGCAATTTATTGTCTTAATTACTAAAGTGATGGAAAACAGGTTTTATATACTTAAGGGGTTGCAGTTATTTTGTTATAAAATAACGGGTGGGGGGTGAAGATGTTGCACTTGGTAAGGTTAAGTCCTTGAATGCCTTTATATCAATATATGCAGAAAGATACTCGTTTTTCTCTATTTCCTAATGCAGTTTATTTCTGGAATTATAGAACTTGGTCCGGAATTGGAAAGTACTTATCTGTAAAAATTGACCACACAAGAAAAAATTCTTATTCTTGGAGATGTTTTCAAAATAAAAATGTACAGTGATTTCTAAAGATTTGGTTGTGGCTCTCTGAGACAGAAGGTCGTTCGAGAAATTGTCTGAAACTTTTAGGGTTTATGATTCATGATCAAAGCATACAAGACATAGGAAAAAGAGCACTTCTTTTTAAAGGATTAAAAATGATACCCGTGCTTCTCTCAGTAACTAATCTACATTATACCATTTGACAATATAATATAATAATATAATGTAGACTGGTATAATCTACATTATACCAATGTCACAGGATGATTTTTTTTGACAACAAACATGTGAAAAAAAGCATGGCTTTGTAATTGGCAGCTAAACACCTACCAGCGATAACACAAATTCTGTCCTCCCTCGACGTGCATGTATTAATAAATCATTTCAGCACTTCTCAGATGTTAACAGAATGGCATACTATGTGCTAAACCATGAGGACATCTTACCTTCCGAAGCACCCGTGGCACTTGCCTTCCCTTTCGATATAGTTCCATAGGCCGATGGATTTTCCATTCAGGAAGGCCTCTCCCAAGCAGCCTTTAAAATGAGTAACCTTCACAGCAGGAGATTTCTAATGCAAACAAGCAAACAAACATAACCAATATATAGCTGACAAAGCAAAATACATTCTCCAAGTACACAAAACTTCTCCCTGGGAGCTTCAATCTAACAGATCCAAATTTTGAGAGAACAACATTAGAAAAAAGGCCAGTTTGTAATCACTGGATTTCCTTCCAGTTATGAAGTGGAATCCCAGAATGAGTGACACTGGGCAGGATCTTAAAGATCATCTCAGTGACTAGGGTTGATGGAGAAAACCGTGTTGCACGGGTGAGAAAATAGACAGCCAGAGAATGTGATTGGTAGTGAGGACCCAGCTGGACCTGAGACCTGGACTCCCACTTCAGAGCATTGATCCAGGTCCAAAAAATGCAATTATATTTGGAGAGAGGAGAACTGATATAATAAAATAAATATGGAGGGCTTTCTTGCTAAACACTAATTAGTATTAATCAACCACTAACTAGGGCTAGACTCAAGATAAAGAAACTTTACAGAAATTAACATGGAGCATTGAATTTCCTATTCATCACTGGGAAAGAAACCCAAACAGCAAGATGAGCCATTGGCTTTTTCTCCATTTATGCTACTGATTAAGCATCACCCTTTATTGTGCAAAACCAGCCTAATTCTGCAGAGGAACTGTCAGGCAGCAAAACAAAAGAAGCAGAAACATCTTCATCTGCCTAGCATATATTCAACCATCTAAACATATGCCTTTTTTTTTTTTTTTTTTTTTTGAGACGGAGTTTCACTCCTGTTGCCCAGGCTGGAGTGCAAGGGCATGATCTCAGCTCACTGCAACCTCTACCTCTCGGGGTTCAAGTGATTCTCCTGCCTCAGCCTCCTGAGTAGCTGGGATTACAGGCATGCACCACCACGCCTGGCTAATTTTGTATTTTTAGTAGAGACAGGGTTTCTCCATGTTGGTCAGGCTGGTCTTGAACTCTGGACCTCAGGTGATCCACCCACCTCAGTCTCCCAAAGTGCTGGGATTACAGGCATGAGCCACCACGCTCAGCCCATGACTTTTATACATAGGTAAAATCAATCAATCAGTCCTGTTCAGAAGAACTTTCAGAATGTTACCTTGATTTGTCCTCCAAGACCTCCAACAAACATGAGTGTTGAATTGTTTACATCCAGAACATTAGCTGTCCCAGGGGATTTACTTGTTTTTGCTGGTGGCTTTTGATTTGAGCTCATTTCCTTTACACTCAGTGAACCAATGTTTCCAAATCTAAGGGTCACAAAGAATTGCAAAAGGAACTTTCAGAATTTCCAGTTGGCGCACATACATCCCCATGTTTCCTTCAGACCCACCATCTGCTTCTCCCCAAGAGCCCTGCAACAGCGCCCCCTGCTGGCCTCCTGGCTTCCAGTCTTGCCTACTGCCCCAAATCTTCAAGAGTCGCTCTTCCGAAACAGAAATTTCATCATGTTGCGTCCCTGCTTAAAACATTTGACATGAGCTAAACTGTATCCGAGGACATGTCTACTCCGTAAATACTACCCCATTTTGTAAATAAAAAAAAAATCCCAACAAACCATAATATTATAGAAAAGTGAAAACATATACTTAAAGCTGCTCAAAAGTGATTACCTCTGGAGAAGGATTTTAAAAGAAAGAATTTTGCTTTGTGCCTGAATTTTAAGAAAATGCACCCCCCTACCTGCATCATTATTTTCGGTCCTTGTCTACGTGCAATGTGCTGCCAGCCACATGCAATGTCTACCATGCCACACCTTACACCTCTCTCCTGAGGAAGTTTACCAGGTTGGCTGCCTTACACATAGACTTTCTAACAGTAACATTCTGTATTTTTTAATTTTTTTAGAGGCAGGGTCTTGCTCTGCCACTCAGACTGGAACACAGCGGTGTGATCATTGCTCACTGCAGCCTCGACCTCCTGTGCTCCAGCAATTTCCCGCCTGAGTCTCCTGAGTAGCTGGGACTACAGGCACACTCCACCGTGCCTGGATACATTTTTAATTTTTTTAGAGACAGGGTCTCACTATGTTGTCCAGGCTAACCTCAAACTCCTTGTTGTTCAAATAATCCTCCCTCCTCGGCCTCCCGAAGTACTGGGATTATAGGAGTGAGCCACCATGCCTCGTCTCTAAAGATAACCTAAACTTTTAGACATTTTAGACATTCTAAGGGTAACCTAAGCTTTTCAGTTTTTTCTTCTTCTGATTGTTGATTTTGGTAAGTTTGTTTCTCCTGCAGTAAGAAAAAAATCCAAACCTTAATTTAAAAAAATTTTTTGAATTACGTTTTTTTTTTTTTTTTTTTTTTTTTGAGACGGAGTCTCGCTCTGTCGCCCAGGCTGGAGTGCAGTGGCCGGATCTCAGCTCACTGCAAGCTCCGCCTCTCGGGTTTACGCCATTCTCTTGCCTCAGCCTCCCATGTAGCTGCGCCTGTACTACAGGCGCCCGCCACCTCACCCAGCTAGTTTTTTGTATTTTTTAGTAGAGACGGGGTTGCACGTGTTAGCCAGGATGGTCTCGATCTCCTGACCTCGTGATCTGCTCGTCTTGGCCTCCCAAAGTGCTGGGATTACAGGCTTGAGCCACCACGCCCGGCCAAATTACTTTTTATTATATATTGTCAAATTATAGTTATATATACTTCTGAGGTGCAAAATGATGTTATGATTTTTGGATATGATGTAGAATGATTAACCATCAATGGATAAAGAAAATGTGGTTTTATACACGAATGGATAAAGAAAATGTGCTTTTATACAAATATACACAATGGAATACTATTATTCAGCCTTAAAAAAGAAGTTCTGTCATTTGTAACAAATGCTTATTTCTTCTTTTTCTTTGTTTTTTGAGATGGAGTCTAGCTCTGTCGCCCAGGCTGGAGTGCAGTGGTGCGACCTCCACTCACTGCAACCTCCGCCTCCTGGGTTCAAGCAATTCTCCTGCCTCAGCCTCTTGAGTAGCTGGGATTACAGGCACCTACCACCACGCCCAGCTAATTTTTGTATTTTTAGTAGAGATGGGGTTTCACTGTGCTGGCCAGGCTGGTCTCAAACTCCTGACCTCAGGTGATCCACCCATCTCGGCCTCCCAAAGTGCTGGGATTGCAGGTGTGAGCCACCGGCCACAAATGCTTACTTCTACAGCTAACCTAAACCAAGTATTGTTTGGTTATAATCTGACTTTCCAGAAGTTTCAAAGCCTATTATATGATGTTACAAGCGTGTAATTACTTATGAGACACACTTTTAAAAAGAGAGGTGCTCTGAGAGAACATTCTCTACTACCTGGCCACATGGATACTGTGCCATCTGCTGTCATCAATGGGAAAGTCTGGAAACTCCAAGCGTGTGGAGCCGGAGCCCAGGTCCCACAGGAAGGCCACTTTCCCTCGCCGCATCTCCACTGCAAGGAAATCAGACTGGGGGGCGGGGCATGAACGGGGATCAGTTTACACACTGTTTGCCAACCACCACCACACTTTACAGAGTCAATTCTTACGGTGTTTTCTCTATTCTTAAAAATAAATAAAAAACAAAACCCCCAAATCTATTTTCTTTTGTTTGAAATGGTCCCCTCCCTGGAGCTGGGGCATGACTCTCAGCCCCGGGGACATTAGCGCCTCCCTGTGTGCCTGGCCTGGTCCTCCTCAATACCTCCCATAGAGTCCCCGGGAAAATTCGCTGCGGGTCACAGGCAGTCCACCGGGAGCACCAGGGAAGGCACTGAGCTTGCTTGTCTGCCCAGTGTCCGAGGTAAGAAATGGATGTGAAACATGCAGTAAGACAGGAGCCATGAGGTCCCACCCCTGTCACAGGCTTGCCTGTGCTTTGCATCTTACCTCCTGAAGACATTTCAGACACTCTGTGTGCTTGTTAACATTTTCTGCCCCACACACCCAAGGCTTCTGACCTGTTCTCACTGGCACAGCCAAGGTATCAAAGACCTTCCACAGGCACTTGCCATCTGGGGACCACTGGAATTCTTGGCAAGAAAAACCTGACAGAAGCTTGACAATTCTGATAGTCACTCCAGGGGTCACTGGGGGAATCACAAAAACGTTCCATCCCCAGGGCTTGCAGTTAAGATGGCGTCCTTCAGAAATGTCACTTCCCTTCTCACAGGCTTTCAATTTGGTCGTTTGCTCATTTTTAACCTAATGCTACCATTTTAACAAAGGTTAGTCCCTATGGGAGATTTAGAGACTTCGCTAAGGCCCATTTTTTTTTTTTTTTTCACCAAATAAATGAAAATTCAGAAAAATCTAGAAGTGCACAAAAAATTCAGTGCTGCTTTCCAAATGTCCATAACTTACAGAGGTGCTGCTACCGAGGTAGAAGAGAAGATTGTCGGGTTCCTGTGTCTTAACATTTAGTGTTAAGGTGTTGTAGTTAGTAGAGGAAATCTGAGGCTGGTAAGCCCGGATGCAATCTCTGTCTGCAGACACGGCGACTTTAATCTGTAGAAGGAAAATGAAAGTGTCCTCATCATTTGGCGACGCACACCGGCAGCTCACCGGCAGCTCACCAGCAGCTCAACAACACTATTCTGAAATGAATTTTCACTGAGGCAGGTTTCCTCTCTTGATAATACACAATGGTTCATGTTTCATGAAGTGACATATCAGATGGTAATAAAAATGATTTCATTTGGTAAAGTGTTTAAATATGAGAAAACCAGTGTTAGTTTTTAATAAGTTATTTTATATAGGTCTTGCTCACATAAGATTTAATTCCTTAAAGACAAGGATTTTATCACCCTGGAATCTTTCTGCCTGACACAAAGAGGATATTTGATAATCATCTGGTGAATAAATGGAGAGGTAATATATTTATTCACTCAGCAGGTATTTATAGAGCAATTATTGTACTTACTACATATTTCTTTGATTAGTAATTCTTCGCATATGTATCTTACATTAGTCTTAAAGAGTCTAAGTTTGGTATTAACCATAGCATCAAGAAGCATTCCTTGGGCTTACATTTATTTATTTATTTATTTATTTATTTATTTATTTATTTAGGGTCTTGCTCTGTTGCCCAGGCTGAAGTGCAATGGCGTGATCATAGCTCACTGCAGCCTTGAACTTCTAGGCTCGAGCAATCCTCCTGCCTCAGCCTCCTGAGTAGCTGGGACTACAGGTTCACACCACCGAGCCCGGCTATTATGATTTTTTTTTTAGTAGAGACAGGATCTCATTATGTTTCCTAGGGTCATCTCAAACTCCTGGCCTCAAGCAATCCTCCCACCTCAACCTCCCAAATTGTGGGAGTTATGGATGTGAGCTACCATGCCCAGCCTATATTTATTTAGCAACTGTAACTGAAACAGATGCAAGCCAGAGCTCATGGAAACCAACATTCCTTTTCCAATAGCAAGGACACTTGAGAGGAAAAGACAGAGCGTGTGCTCCTTTCTCTTCCCTAGAAAGCCTGAGGTGGACAAATGCAAGCCCAGAGGCTGCATTCATCCTCTGGAAGTCCCCAGTCACATGACGATTGCACATTCTCTCAAAAGGAAACTTTTTCCCTTAGGGCACAGCCAGTGCCATGTGCCACGGGTAAAACGTCTTCTCACGTGTGAACTGCTCCAGGTGTCCAGTGCTTCAGGCATTTAGTGACCTGGATTTGTGCAGCCTTTGTCGCATACAAATTGTTTTCCCAGACACCTCAAGGATGAGGCCCATACTACACAAACACTTCAAAGAATATTTGGATTATTAAAACTAAGTTGGTAAAATGAAGAAATAACACCATATGCAACCCATAAACTTAGAGAAATGTTAACATGTAGATTCGACATGTTCTGCACTATCCAGGCTAATAGTTTTAAATTTAGTCTATAATGATAAATCTCCATAAAGACATGGACATCTCTTTGCTAACAACATTTTGAAGCATGTTGAATAAAAGCAGAACTCAAAGAAAATGAAGTTAGTTATTGGCTTTAAATATACCAAGACAGGGCTATGAGGAAGCCCGGATTATTAGGATCTGGGTCTTTGGAAGGCCTAAGGGACGCAGTGTGACTGAGAGCCACGTGTGGCTGAGAGCCACGTCCGCATGAATTCCCTGGGATTCCACACGACTGAGAGCCCAGTGATGAAAGCCATGGGGCCCCAAACTCACAGAAGCTGCTTGTTTCCGGGCCTGGCTGATGAGCAGTTTAATTTCTGATAGGTTTCTGCTCAGATTCTCTTCTAACATCTTCAAAGGCTTCAACCGATCAAACAAAAGGTTGGCTTGAGTTTCCACGTCTTTGACTTTTCTTCCAGCCAACAGAGCTAACAAATACAAGAAGGCAAGGGGTGGCAAGATAGTTGGGGAGAGGGAAAAACAAGATAATTAATTGTCCATTAAGAATGCACTGGGTAAAACAACACCCTAATAATCAAATCCATGACATTTTGGTACTAAGATGAAAACTGCACCTGTAACATGCATAGACTAAGGCCCTTTTCTTTATAAAGGCTAATCCAGACATTGGCATACTGCTACTTTTCAGGAATGTTGTGAACAACGCACCACTGTGTGCTTAGCTAGCTCCATGTCTGCATGACACACACGGTCATGACTGGAAGGAAGGGCGCTGACATACTGGCCATGGTGGAGTCCTGCAGAAGCTGGTGCGTTTCTTGTAATGTGGTGTTGACCCTGGACAGGCTGGCAGATGTGCTCAGCAGCTCCTGGCTCAGCCCTGCCACGTCCCTCAGCGTGCTCACCGCGCTCTGGCTTGCAGACGTGGCCAGCTCTTTCGTTTTCGCTCCTTTGTTTCTTGTATCTAAAATAAATGTATACACAAGCATGCACTTCTGCTGCTTACACACAGAGAAAATAAAACTACAACAAATGTAATTTTGCACAGAAATACATTATTGTCATATTACTGATGCTGAACACAAACTGAGGCTGGCTTGTTTGCTTTTTTTCTTTCGGGCAGGGGTCAATGACCTGGGAGCTTCTTGTTTCTAATGGCAATATTAAAACTGCATATCTTGTGCTCTACTATCCCCTTTTAGGGACAAACGAAATAATTTTTGTTACTACTTCTCTGGAATATGATTTCAGTACACAATGAGATCACAAAAGTGATGACCAATCGCCGTGTGATCTGTGTCTTACATCTTAATCAGCTACATTGCTTTATTTGGGTCCTTTTCCATCACGCCCTTCTCACCTTCATGAAACATGTTCTCCACCTCCTTTCATGTCTGGATACTAAGGATTTGGATCCTAGTTCTGCAGCTGAGGTGGGAATGTCTTAAGTTACAGGAAAAGGTATTTGCCCATAGCATCAATTGGCTGCTAGAAGTAACAGCAGAAGAAAAGCCTAAACAGCCACTCAAGGTAAATTAGAATTCAGTTATTCTAGAAAATCTGGGTGAGGATTTTTAAAAGACACTATCATTCATTTTTGAAGCATTTAATCACAAGTGGGGCAAAACATTTACCGCAGAAAAAGCTGGAAAAAGGGTATACAGGTGGCCTTTTTACTTTCCTTGCAACTTTTCTGTAAGCTCAAAATTATTTTCAAATAAAAATGTTACTAAGCATTTAGTCAAAATATACCATGGCATCCTTATAAAAAAAGAAAAGGAAAAAGAAGTCTTCCAGATCAGAAAATGCTTCATTGTTTCAAGGTAAGAAGTAAGCCCAACGCAGCATGCCCAGTTTCCCCAGATGACGCCATGCTTACACACAGAAGCCCGGCAGACAGAAGGACTTTGGGCTTCTTGTTTTTAAGGGCTTTAAAGCACTTTATAAGATTTTTCAAAAGATGTTTATTAAGCAAAAAAGGAGGATGGGCACAGTGGCTCACGCTTGTAATCCAGCATTGTGGGAGACCAAGGCAAGAGGGTCGCTTGAGGCCAAGAATTCAAGGCCAATCTGGGCAACGTAGCAAGACCTGGTCTCTATAAAACAATAGAAATTTTAGAAGTAAAAGACAACAAAAGAACAAAAGAGAAGTTTGAGGTGTAGCGCAATTCATTTGTATTAGACTTAAAAAAATTACCCTATTTAAAAATTTCAAGAATACCACATTTCTAAACCATCAGTATTAAAGTGATCAGTGAGCCTAATGTTTTACTGCCTCACTAAGGAAGACGCCCAAGCAAGCAGTCTTCAGTTTGCCACACTGATAATGAATCTGGCATTTTCCCCTTAGGCAGGTAAAGCACATTCCAGCTTCTTTACTTGCTGACTTCTTTCAATGGTCCTTCTTCCTCTAAGCAATGTGTCAAGCATTTCAAAAGTAAGCAATTCAGATGGTACTATGCAATCTCTGTTTTTAAGATTATAAATTCTAGCAGTTTGATGCAAGTATTGTGATGTTATTTTAAAAACCAATGATTTTCATTTCGAAGTCTTATCCCTTTCCAAGTAAAAATTTTGTCAATCTTAGTCTCATTTTTGAGCTAGCGCCTTGACCAGTCTTGAGGCGGGACTTCCTTACGCTCCTGAGTGATGCTTTTACAGTGAGAAGACGTGATTTAAAGAAGAACGTCTTTTCCACTTACCTTCAGGAATTGCTCTGAGTATCAAGACTGATTCATTGGTCTGCCTGGTAATTTCATCAGCATTCTCTTGAAATCTGTTTGTCTTATTTCTCAGTTCACTCAGTTCCAATGCAATAACTATTTAAAGGGAGAAAAATGTTTCCTTTCAGGTTAGCCTACTAAAAGGTTGCCTAGGCAACAGCTTTGTCATTCTTGACCATCTACAGAATTCATAGCTTTCTAAAGAGACTCCCAATATTGACAGTTTTTCCAGCAAGACTGAGCAACATTCATTATAGAAATTAAGAGTGTGGGCCGGACGCGGTGGCTCACGCCTGTAATCCCAGCACTTTGGGAGGCTGAGGCAGGTGGATCACGAGGTCAGGAGATTGAGACCAGCCTGGCTAACATGGTGAAACCCTGTCTCTACTAAAAATACACACACACACACACACACACACACACACACACACACACACACACAATTAGCCAGGCCTGGTGGCAGACGCCTGTAGTCCCAGCTACTCAAGAGGCTGAGGCGGGAGAATGGCGTGTACCCAGGAGGCGGAGCTTACAGTGAGCCGAGATAGCGCCACTGCACTCCAGCCTGGGAGAAAAAGCAAGACTCCAGTCTCAAAAAAAAAACAAAAAACAAAAAAACAAAAAAGAAATTAAGAATGTGTTTCTAGCTTGCTCGATCATTTTCTCTACTTCGCTTGTTGACTTTCTCACTAATATTTCTACTTAAATTTCATGTCCAATTTTACTAGAGCTCAAGGACCAAGAGCTGTGTTTAAGTCACTCAGTCTTAATCAGATGCACTAACTTTCTATCCCCATCTGAATCTTGGTCACCTTTCTCCTCTGGGTTGTCAAACCCCTAAGGTGGGCTCCCACCTGGGAGTCTTCCTCATAGTCTCCTACCTGCATCTCTGGCCAATCCTCCATCCCCTTCTATTCCCTTCTGGCCACCCAACTGGAACTCAACTTAACCTCCTTCTCAAGTTTGATCACCGCTTTTACTTTTAAAATTTCTGTTCATAACATACAATCACATTTTGATTTTGAGCACATGGTGAAAACAAGAAATTTTAATTGCCAGCAAGCTCCCAATTTCACTACCTATGAAGTACCTCTAGTTGTACAGACTGAAATTACAGCCCATCAACACATTATGCATTTTCGATACTGTGAGATGCCAACATAAATTTTAAATTGTGTCACTCAATGAGAAAAAAAATTTATGCACATATCCAAGCCTTTTAGACAGTTGTGGAAGGATCCAGTGTTAGACTTGGAAGTAAGTCACCTGTAAAGGGAATGAGCTGTGAGTATGGCCCACTATTTACTCCTCCAGAAATCTTGGTATTTTTGATCTATTAGAATATATTAAGATGGAAAGCATGTTATTTGTTATTAAAAAAGTATGCCTACATAGTTTCTCTTACATAACAGATTCCTGATGCCATTTTGGTTTATGTTTATTGGATGGATTGCTTTTACATATGCCAAGTCATTCTTTCTTGAAACTGTAGGACAAATTAACTGCATAGATATTTTTTGAAAAATGGCTAAATCAATCATGATTTAATGTAATAATTATTAAACGAGAACCTACCATGAGTCTAACATGATATTAGTCCCATGAGAAAGGTAAAGCAAATGTCAAGCATAATATATCTCTTCAAGGAAAAATAAAGGAGTGCACCCAATCAAAGATAACCCAAGAGACACTAGGAGGAACAGTGAAGGCTCCAAGCTAAGGCGATGAGTGGAGGATTAAGGACAGGTTAAAGATAGAGATGACTGCACAATAAAGGAACAGATATCACTAGAATAAAAATGCCAAATTATATGAAGTTTATGTGATAGGAAGTTTATACGATTGATAGGAAAGTTTATATGATAGGAAA
Organism: Theropithecus gelada; assembly: GCF_003255815.1. NCBI lineage: Eukaryota > Metazoa > Chordata > Mammalia > Primates > Cercopithecidae > Theropithecus > Theropithecus gelada. Next base: position 6,420,529 of record NC_037686.1, on the reverse strand, counting down.
TCGGAATATAAATAGGACATAGAAATGCTAAGTTTCAAGTTGCTGCATGCAAGGAGAACGTTCTTAGAGGTTGCTCAGCGAGATGCTCACGCTCACTCTGCCTGTCTACACCGTCCGAGCCACACGCTGACCTGGAAGCTTCCTGCTGAGGTTGTCGCCTTCATTTAGAAATCTGGAGCTGTGCTGCACGGCCGCTTTCCCATTAGAAACAAGGGAGTCTGAGAGCTGGAAAACAGAACCACTTAAGCATGGTGAGAGCAGGGCAGATGGAGTCCTGCTGGGGATGGAGGAAGTGACTCCATCAGAGTAGCCCCCAGCCACATTCCCAGCAAGAAAGTCAGCCAGGTACCAGGTAGGGACAATTTCAAATGGCTGAGGCAAGAGAACACAAAGACATTTTTAAGTAGGTAAGGAAGGAAACTAGCCATTCAATAGAGATTTTCACCGTGGTTAAAGAAAAATGTCTCCAGTAGGTATCAAGTAGCATTATCATTTTTAGCTCAAGGAAATGTGAGATTGTTCTCATCTCTACGCTGGTTTCTAGTCTGTATAAAGAAGTATTTATGATCTTAAAAAATTAAAGCACAGATCACATGATGACAGAAGCCAGAAACAGATTCCACCAGAAAAGAATGTTAATAGGCAGAAATGGGGGCCACTGAATCTCTGTTCAAACCGGGTACAGAACAATCTCCCACAGAGCCCAGAAAAAGAAGCCCACGGCATTTCCTACCAGGCTCATCTCAGTCACAGTCCTGTGAGCATCTTTGGCCAGTTCCTCCGATTCTTCGATCAGGTTCTGGATGTTGTAATGGACATAGGCTGCACTGGTGGCATTCAGGGACACATTTCTGACATTTTCAAGGCCACTATCAAAGCAGCATATTTAGATACGTTATGATAAGCTAAATCAAACTTGCCGATTCACTCACAAAAATCATAAATGCCTACTAGTCTTGAAAGCCTCCTATCTTCTTTCCCCTTAGAAGAGTATCATCCATAAAAAATAACAACCTGTGGGTTCCCATGTACCTTCAAAAGCAATCTTTGAGAAGCCATAGCCACTTTGTCATAATAACACTCAGAACTGCTATTTAACCAATACCCAAGAAGAGACTATTGCTGTTTCCCTTAGACAACCATCATCACTTTCCACAAGCTGCCCTCAGCATTCCTCAATCTCTGTTCCAACCCCCTGTGCATGTCTGGGGTGCCGTTGCATGTTTGCATTGGTTATAAACTCCCTGCAACACACTTGTTAACCTCCAAGAAGTGTTCCTAAGCATACCTGAGGTCGCTGAATCTTATCCCTCAAATGGCATGACAATTTTACAAAATTCACTAGAAATTCTGGAGGAAGATCAGCTAATATTTCAATCAGCTCAACATCATTCTAACAAGTGGGCACATCACTTAGGAACTTGGTAACTGGTCATGGCACAAGGTCATCCAGTGCTCTCGATCTTGAAAATAAAGTCTGGCAATGGGCACATCTTTGCCTGCTGAGTAACTCACTTCATTTTCTTTCCAAGGTTATTGAGTCGGGCAATTCCCAGACCAAATATTAGCAGTTATTGCTTGTTACTATTGGACTGGCAAAATTCTATGATTTATAAATAAAATATACTAATTTAACTTCGTGTTATCACAACAAATTGCTTCTACTAGTCATACAAAGTAATAAAGATTTTGTTTTAGCTAGGTATGGAGTCAGAACATGTTTTTCTCTGTGGGGGAAATGATGAAAACTGATGAGAAGAGAGAAGCTAGTATCTCATGCCATTTTCCACTACTGATCCCCAAGACATATTAGGAAGCAGTACTCAATTTAGCACATAATTTATGCAATATTCTATCATATCATTTTTAATTGCTTTTGTTGTGTGAACTAATCTTTTATGTCAGCATTTTTCAAATAAAGAGATACGCATCTTTCCCTTTCCACAGAACATGCACACACAAGAACATACATCTTCCCTGTGTGGTCAGCCTTGTCACCCATAATGCATACCAAATTTTAAAGAAAGAAATTTACCAATTAACTCACAGTATTGTGTAAATCACTGGTAACACCTAAAACTTCAGGTCCCACATTTGCTGCACATTAGAATCATCTTAGGGTTTAAAAAAAAATCACAAAACCCAGGCTACATCCCAGTCCCATTAAGTCACAACCTTTGTGGGGAAGGCAGCTAAGGAACAAAGGCATTGGTGTCTTAAGAAGCTCCCCAGAAGATTCCAGTGTGCAGACAAGTTTGAAACGGCTGGCTAAAATTGTGCTTCTCATTTAAAGGCATTTTTAGCAAGTTGAGTACATATTTTTCAAATATCCAAGAAATATAAGCTGAAGTAATTGTATTACAATGGCAGACTTTCAGGCAGTAGAAAATAATTGGAGGTGGTATCTCTCAGGGATTGGAAAAGAGACTCTCAACACTTCTATAGGAGAGAGTGGACAGCCACATCCTCCACCCAAATAATACACTCCAAAAAGGCCGGATCTGTAAAGAAATTAATAACCTCATTCTGTCCCACCTGCAACCTAACAAAGCTCTGAGCACTCAGTAAGTGCTTAATAAAGACCTGATGGCTTGAAACTGTAGCATACTATTTTTTTTTTTTTTTTTTTTTTGAGATGGAGTCTCGCTCTGTCGCCCAGGCTGGAGTGCAGTGGCACCATCTTGGCTCACTGCAAGCTCCGCCTCCCGGGTTTACGCCATTTTCCTGCCTCAGCCTCCTTAGTAGCTGGGACTACAGGCGCCCACCACCATGCCCGGCTAATTTTTTGTATTTTTAGTAGAGACAGGTTTCACTGTGTTAGCCAGGATGGTCTCGATCTCCTGACCTCATGATCTGCCCGCCTCGGCCTCCCAAAGTGCTGGGATTACAGGCGTGAGCCACTGTGCCCGGCCGCATACTATGTGTTTTAAGTGTTGTCCCGTTATTTGCATTTTTCCATCAGATATGTAGGCCAATGGTAAACTATGTTAGCAGACATGAAGGAATCTAACTTGCCAGGTAAATAAAAGAGGAGTGCTCATTTTTACACAAAGGAAGAGTGACCCATCACTGTGAAAAAAAAGTCCATCTTTGTTTTCTCTAATCAATAGATTGCAAACTCTTGAATTCCCACAAAGGCGTGTTCCTACCTGTCCAGAACATCTGCCAGTCTCTGGAACTCAGCGGCATGGTCCTCAGCGCTGTAGACCAGGTCAAGTGCATTCCTTTGGGACATGTGCATGACCAGGTCATCTACGTGGTGCCTGATTTTGGCAGACCATAAAAGTAGCGTATCCTGGTGATGCTCTAAGTGCTACATGGAGAAATTAATATTGTAAATATATGCACATCTATTTAATAACAGATATATGTGCATATAGACAAGATGTGTGAAGATTCTTTAAAAACTGTACTGTGGCCGTGCTGAGTGGTAACTCACCTCTAGAGCATCTTGCACAGCATCTGTTTGTGCAGCAGCAGTATCTATCAGTCCTTGTCCTTGGGCGATGAGCTCTGAGGTCAGATTTTGTTCTTCTTGAACATGTAGCTTTTTATCCTGCAGCAGAAATGGCATTTTAAGGATGTTTCATAAAAGCAACTGTGCTTCTGACCTTTGGCTCCTAATGCTATGTGCAGAAGTTAGTGCACGGGACTCACTTTTATTTTATTTTATCTTTTGAGATGGAGTCTCATTCTGTTGCCAGGCTGGAGTGCGGTGGTGCAATCTCAGCTCACTACAACCTCTACCTCCCGAGTTCAAGCGATTCTCCTGCCTCAGCCTCCCGAGTAGCTGGGACCACAGGCGCGCGCAACCACGCCCAGCTAATTTTTGTATTTTTAGTAGAGACGGGGTTTCACCATGTTGGCCAGGATGGTCTCCATCTCTTGACCACATGATCTGCTTGCCTCGGTCTCCCAAAGTGCTGGGATTACAGGCGTGAGCCACCTGGCCAGACCAGGGCTCACTTTTAATTGCTTACGTTGGAGTATTTTGTTACCCGTTATAATTGAGAAGGAGAGAGAGAGTGAGACTCACACTGAATTCTCTCAGGTTAGCATTGACCATGAACAGCAGGTGGTTGCTTTCCTGGGTCTTTGCCTCGGCTTCCCTCACAAGCACCTCAGCCGCCTTTAGTTCACTGTTATGCTTTGAAAGGAAGTGGCTTGTTGCTTCTTTCAATACCTCCAATTCTTCCAGTGGCTTTTGGTAATTTTCCTGAATTTGTGACAATAAATCTTCAGCAGCCCTGATAAATATGAATGGTTCACATAGTAAGTAAATGAACAACAAAACTCCTATCTCTGAAATAATAGTGGAAAAATTTTTTACATATTTATGCCTAGTCTCTTTTTGAAATTGTAAGTGATACATCATAACTTCTTAAGAATGGAAACAATTTTTCTAAGATAGCTACTGGTATGGCAGGTTTATATTTTATCCTTAACAAATTGTCTTTTTTTTTTTTAAGTGGTGCATCTCACAGATACATTTATTCATGCCAGGAAGTAAACGGTACTTATACAAGTGCACAGTGACCTTCCACGTTCCCATATAGTTTGCTGAAATGTACAGGCACAGTGACCTTTCATCTCAGGTGTATTTCAAGTTAAGCTGGTTAGGATGACCATGAGCAGGCACAAGTCTTGAAGCTTTCAAAGCTTTACTTCTTTTTTTTTTTGAGAGAAGTCTTGCTCTTGTCCCCTAGGTTTCAGTGCAAAGGCTTGATCTCAACTCACTGCAACCTCTGCCTCCCAGGCTCAAACGATTCTCCTGCCTCTGCCCGCCAAGTAGCTGGGATTAAGGTGCCTGCCATCACACCCAGCTAATTTTTGTATTGTTTAGTAGACACAGGGTTTGGATTTCACCATGTTGGCCAGGTTGGTCTCAAACTCCTGACCTCAGGTGATCCGCCCGCCTTGGCCTCCCGAAGTGCTGGGATTACAGGCATGAGTCACTGTGCCCGGCCCAAAGCTTTACTTCTTTTATCAGCTCTGATGATTTTATAAATGATGAAGGTCATTAAACCCCTCCTCCCCAAATTTCCTGGTAAACTGGGGTCCAGTGGGCTTTGTGAGAATCTGAACACTTAAACTTTCTAATACATTTTAGCAATGGAATTAAAAAAGATCATCTCCATGAATCTGGATTCAGGAAATTGGGACAACATTCCGAGTTGATGGGAACTGCCATCTTTCATTATATATAATACAGCAAGAAATTGAAAGAAGGCTATTCAGTGAATTTACCAATTTATATATATGGTAAAAGGATTTTCTGCAGCTAGTTAAGAAGAAGCAGATTTCATAAAAGCTTTCAAATTCAAAGTGACAAAAAGATATGATTTGTACCATGGATAAACGCAAGCTTTAGAATATCAAACGATTTTTTTTCCTATGCCTTTATAAATATGCCATCAAACTGCTTATTTAAATCAATTTTGAATTTATAGCTGCATAGAATAATAAAATTTCATGCTACAAATCCTTGCAGTGGTGGGGAATATCCTATGAACTCTTCATTTCAATTTGTCAGGAGAACTTTGAAAAATTCTATGGAAAATGCCTTGTAAAACGCCCTCAGCTTTCACAGGTGTCAGGTTACTGGGTTAAGACACGATCAAAAACATTTGTCAAGGATATAAATTTGAACTCTGACATTATTAGAATAGCATCAGGACTTACAATTTTTAATGATATACTTACAATTTTTAATGATAATAAAGACTTCGCATTATGAGCAGGCAACAAGAACTAAAACATATACATAAGAAAACACGAATAAACCCAATATATTTCTAATGTCTGATCATGAATCTGTTATTACTTTTATTAAATAAGATAGCTCTCTAAGAAAATTTAAAATAAATTAGCCAGGTGTGGTGGCGCATGCCTATAGTCCCAGCTACTCAGGAGGCTGAGGTAGGAAAATCGCTTCAGCCTGGGAGGTGGAGGCTGCAGTGAGCTGAGATCGTGCCACTGCACTCCAGCCTGGGTGACTGAGTGAGACCCTGTCTCAAAAAGAAAACAAATAAAGTTCAAAATAGAAACCAAATTTTCATCTATAAGGTAACTCTACTATCTAAACTACAATCACGTGAATGACATACCCCTCAATAATTTGAACAAGATTAAGCAACAAAACAAACCCACTCAGCACTTCATTAGCTTCTTCTAGCAAAATTAGCAGAGGAAACTGGTGTTTCCCAAACTATGTTCCTCTACAACACCAGTGTCCCAAGAACTGCCAGGCAGATTCCTTGAACAAATATTCCAGGGTGAAAGAAGCATAGCTGGATCCTCCACGGGGCTGCTGATGGGCGTACTAAAAGCTTTGAGTGTACTAAAAGACCTGCAGTACAGAACTTGTCTCTCCTTAGCAGACACTATGTCATGGCATGTGCTTCTTTAATGAAGTATCTTTGGTCGGTCACAGTGGCTCACGCCGGTAATCCCAGCACTTTGGGAGGCGGAGGTGGGCAGATCACCCGAGGACAGGAGTCCAAGACCAGCCTGGTCAACATGGTGAAACCCTGTCTCTACAAAAATACAAAATTACAAAAATTAGCTGGGCATGATGGTGGGCGCCTGTAATCCCAGGTGCTCAGGACGCTGAGGAGGGAGAACCGCTTGAACCCGGGAGGCGGAAGTTGCAGTGAGCTGAGATCACGCCACTATACCCCAGCCTGGGAGACTACAAAAATAAATAAATAAATAAAAATATTTTAATAGGTCTGAGATACCAGCATGGAAATCATCTGAAAAACAGCTACAAACGATAATCCAAAGTGTGTAGTAAAGAGTCAACGTGGCAGGCTGGAGCCCGCTCTCCTTTGAAAGGCCTGCTGGTGAGGTGGACTGTGTTCCCACAGATCCCTAACTGCTAAGAGTAGCTCACTACCTGGGCTGTTTGTGCAAGCAATGTGGTTTATGCTGAACATCTGCTTTCCTTCTGGGAGTCGAGTTTTGCTATGTGCTAGGCAGAGGGTGCCTACCAGTACAGCTCCAACAAAATCCCCGGATACAGAATCTCTGACAGGCTTCCCTGGGCAGAAACATCACACACATGGTGCTGCATTTTTCTTGCTGGGGGAGGAGTGCTCTCTGGGATCCCACATGGGGAGAGGACTTCATGGATTCCTCCAGACTCTGCTGTGTTCTTTTGTCCCATCTGGCTTGACCTCCTTAATAAATCTTAGCCGTAAGTACAGTTATATGCTGGATCCTGGGGGTCCTGGTGAAACTCTGAATGTGGTGGTAGTCCTGGAGACCCCCAACCCACCATGAAAACCAGTCCGTCTGTGTGCTCAACTTCTCATCTATGTGATCGCCATGCTTCAGCATGAACCACCAATTTTCTAAGAATTATCATTAAAAAGCAGATAATTCCTAAAATCATCCATGTAATTTGAAATGGCATATATATAGGGATTATCTATGGAAAATTGGAAAGTGGAGGCCAGAGTATACATTTTAAACTCTTGACTTTTAAAATAAAAGGTCTCTTTAGTAATATTTTTACTTACAAATTAGAGATCAGCAATCTTATTAATAACTTTATTCCAAGTGAAACCATAACGGCAGTGACAGAGAAAGGGGTTGTAGAGGCCGTCGCCAGTAGGGGAGGGTCAGGAGGCACTGAGGGGAACAGGTGGAGGTGGGGGCTGGCCCTGCCTCTCCCCCTCCTTTCAGGCTCTTCAACCAGGTCTTCCCAGGAACCACTCATCCTAGAGGCGGCGCCCTAGGGCTGGGCTCTGCTCCCTAACCTTCCTCAGCCACCCACACATCTGAGTTGCTGGGGAGCTTGTTCAGGATGGAGAGTCCCAGGCCCACCTTGCAGATCCTAGGAAAGTTAATATTTGTTCAAGGAATCTGCCTAGGAGTTCATGGGACACTAGTGTTGTAGAGGAACATAGCTTGAGAAACACCAGTTTCCTCTGTCAATTTTGCTAGAAGAAGCTAATGAAGAGTGCTGGGTTTTTTTTTTTTTGTTTTGTTTTGTTTTTGGGGGTTAATCTTGTTCAAGTCATTAAGGACTATATCATTTCATGTGATTGTGGTTTAGATAGTAACATCATCCTATAGATGAAAATTTGACCTCTGTTTTAAACTTTCTTACTGTATTTAAAGTGCATATTCAGAAAATAAACTTTCCCCAAATGGACCAGGAGTTCCTAGTGGGCAAAAGGCTCTACTGTTCCCCTGTATGTCCCCAACTCCTGGCACAATGCCAGGGTTCAGGTCACTTTGCTGAACGAATGAATGAATGAAAGAATGCACTGATCTCAGACGGGTAACAGCGGGAAGGGACAGCCTCACAAAATGATTCTCTAGGATCTGCAGGGTAGGCCTGGGAATCTCCATCCTTCACATGCTCCCCACCAATTCAGATGTGTCGGGGGCTGAGGAAGGTTAGGGAGCAGAGTCCAACTCAGGGGCGTCACCTCCAGGGTGGGCAGGTCCTGGGAAGACCTGGTTGGAGATGCCCAAGATGAACACAGCTGAAGCCTCAGTGTGCAGTCGGGGCTGCAGGACTAATGTTCAACTTGGCTTCTGTGACCACTGCCCATTGCCTCTCAAATTCGATGCAAACTTCAGCTGAGCTTCTTTGGCTCCAGTGTTCCCTCGCTCAATGGCTCTCCACCTATGCTAGACTGAGATCTCGTTTCCCTGCCCTTGAAAGGCCCTCGATGTCTCTAACTATCCAAATTCCACCTGCCCATCTTTTATGGATTGGGTCTCAAATGGTACTTCCTTTTGTTCTGGGTGGGAAAATAATAGGGTTTAGACTCAAACAGATTCAGGTTTGTGGTCAGGTTTCATATTATCCTGGAGGCTTAATTAACATAGGGCAAGTTACTTATATTCTCTGGGCCTCAGTTTCCTCAACTGGATTCTCCCCTACCTGGAAAGACTGAGATGATCACAGAGCACAATGTGAGAAGAGAAGCCGGCACTCTCCTGGCACAGAGGAGGGGCTCCTCAGACAGCTGCTCACGCCCATCTCCTGGCACCACACCCTCCTCTCATTTCCCCCCAAGGCCTTTAGATCCTAGTTCTCTCAGAGCCTTTCAAGGCCCTATTATTCTAGTAATTAGATTACTAGTCCTCTCTCCAAACTCCATCCAACTGTAAACACATCCTTTTGTTTTTCACCTAAAAAATCAACAACGTCAAAAATTATGTTCCACGATGAAAAAAGCCACATACCCAAGTGTGTTGCTGGTGGCAGTGCACATTGTTTTTAAAAAATATTTTAAAAAATTATTTGGAAGCGCATGTTAGGAATCCTCAAAATGCAAATTCTTTGACTAAATAATTCTACTTCTTTTTTTTTTTTTTTTTTTTTTTGAGATGGAGTCTTGCTCTGTTGCCCAGCCTGGAGTGCAGTGGCACGATCTCAGCTCACTGCAACCTCCGCCTCCCAGGTTCAAGCAATTCTCCTGCCTCAGCCTCCTGAGTGGCTGGGATTACAGGCATCCACCACCATGCCAGGCTAATTTTTGTATTTTTAGTAGAGACGGGGTTGGCCTTGTTGGCCAGGCTGGTTTTGAACTCCTGACTTCAGATGACCCGCCCGCCTCAGCCCCCCAAAGTGCTGGGATTACAGGTGTGAGCCACCATGCCCAGCCAATAATTCTACTTCTTAATATCTACCCTGATAATAATCTGAAATCCAGAAAAAGGTGACATATATATACAGTATAAATAAATATTTGATATTTCAATATAGAAAAATATATAAAGCATTTGCATAAGAAGTCCATCACAACATAATTTAAAATAGCAAAATATTACAGTTTAAATATCTCACAGGACTATATCATTTCATCTGATTATAGTTTAGAGAGCAAATTCAAGAACAAAGTTTTGATGAAGTATCATGTAACTATTTATAATAGCACTTCAGACATTCATTACAATCTGGCAGAGACACAGCCTGTGCTGGTATATCAAGTGATACCTGTATGGAAATGCTAAGATAAAAGCTGGAAAGGAAACTCCAAACTCCTTGTGACTATATGTAAGAATGCTCTGTGATCTCTGTGTCACTTCACATCATGGGTTTCAATGTAACTGTACTTTTGTATAGAACTGAGTTCAATTATTCTAGCATAACATTGACCTGTCTTGGAGTTCACGGTATTGGTGGCCACCAATGATTTTTTTTCTATGAGAGTTTACTGCCTTATCCTTGGTCTACAGTACTATGAGACTCTGCTGTTTGTGCTAGGTGGAAACATCCCAGAATCATAGAAAAGGACAGAAGCCACTGCATGATAGCACAAAGATGGATTATACTGGCTGCACAGATTACACCGTTCTATATTTGGAGGGTTCAGTAACCACCTCTTCCTTTACCTGACCACAGGGACCCTTCTCCTCTCTTAGGATATTCCATTCCCAGTGAGCACTTTTCTTCCAGGATGCCTCCTTCTCCTTTGGAGATAGCATGCAAGTTTCTCTCTCTACTTGGTTGCATTGTGAACGGTAATTGGGAACTTACTTGAGTTCAAGAGTGGCATTTTGGTGCAACTGTGTGAAGTCTCTTCTCTGCATGATTTCCAGCAAAGATGTCCCATTCTGTTGCATTTTCTGAAGTGTAGAATTGAGTAGCAGGAAATCTTCATCTAAAGTCTCATTTAAAGTTGTCTTTTCAATAATTTCTATGGAGAAAATTCACCAATTATTTAATAAGCCTCTCAAAAGTGGCTAGTAGCAAGTGAAAACCCTAGAAACTTCTCTGCTGAGGACTGCTCTGTTTACCTAAGCTGAGTTGGACCTCCATGCCAGGCCAGGCCACCTGGTGTATCCCAATGTACTCTGTACATCCCTTAACTAAACATCCATGAACTTGGGATTACTGGCCTATTTCAAAGTCTTTCCATGCACCAATAAACTCCCTAAAGGCAGGGACATGGTATCAACCTCAGCATTTCCTTGTACCTGGCAGAGACATCTGCACATGAAAAATAAATGTTCTCAATAAATATTTACTACATAAATAAACCACCAATGCTTGATCCTACTTTTTTAATTAAACATAATTTGTTCTAGTAATTTCCTTACCTTTTGCCCTATAAAGTCTGATTTGCATTGGATTCTGTACTTTTTAAGCCCTTACACTATAATTCAAAAAGAAGAGTGATCATATATTTCTGGTAGCTGGAAAACTGAAAATAGCATGCTAAAAGCCACAGCACACCCAACTGAGAAATGATTAAATTATTCTAATATGATGGATATACTTGGTACCAAACTGAAGTCCCAAATACTGTCAGCTCCTATTCTGGGCAAATGGATGGGGAGCTACCATACTAACTTTACCATAACGCGGCTTGAGAATTAGGATCTAAGTTTTAGATGTAATACAGAAAATAAGAAAAGAAATATGCATTTTTTAAAGCTAAAACTCTCAGTGAAAGACTAAAGCTTACACATTTCAGGATCCCCAAACTACTGCAGTCCCTCTGGTTCCAGAAAGCCCAATGCAAGAGATATACATCTATTCGTATGTTTAAAAAAGCGACAGTGACTTCTTACTAGATAAGGACAAACACTTCAAACTAGACGCTGCCCACACTACCTGTGATGTTCATCCGCAGCCTCTCAATAGCTATGGCCAGGTCTCGACTCTCCTTGAAGATTCTTTCAGTTGCCCTATTCACCTTTTGGGTACTTGCTAACATTCTAGTGAGCTGGTGGAAAAATAAAGTCTCAGGTTAGTTTGACTTTAAGGAGTCTGACTTTAAATAATATGCAAACTTTAGTACTCCGTGGTTGTCGCTTATCAGCAACAACATATATTCCAGAATATAGAGTAAAGATGAGCACTATTATGCAAGCTGAGGTTCATATTTTGGGGTTATAAATGGACTCAGTAGTTAATGAAATAACCTACAACTCACTCAGCGTAAGAAAAGATGGGTATGTTTTCAAAAGCAGGCTAATTGTGTATTAAACTACAGATTCTCCTAGTGTCTATACTGTGAAGGCCCTCGATTCACTTTAAAACCCAAATATACAGAATATAGAAAGTAAACCTTACTGATTTGTATGGCCTATGAAATGTTAGTCTCTAGGAGCTAACACGGAGTCAGTCAAGCTGATTTTAGATCTGATTCTGCCAGGCTGTGGATAGGCCCAGACATCTCCAAGCATTGTCTGTAACACTTGGGAAACAGTAATGCTTACCTCCCGGGGCTGCTACGAGAACTACACAAGACGAGAGCCAGGAAGTCAGCAGCCCAGAGGCTGACACTTAGCTGTCCTCAGCTGTTATTTTTACTGGATTTTTACTATTTGTAAAAGGAAAGGTTGTTTGTAATTTCCAAGAACGTAAAGTAACTCAGACTGGGTCTAAAAGTGTTTTCCAGTCAAGACCAAGTAGAATCTTCTTTAATGGATACAGAGAATTTATTTTAATCAGCTTATCATTTCCAACCAAATGTTTGCTTGATGAGGTACTTAAACCCAAACTTAAACCCTTCAACTCTTTCCAAAACATCGTTAATTCTAAATTAACAGGAGCCAAACTATACTTTCCAGGGTGATGTTTGTGTATGTGTGCATGTGTTGATGGAGATTAGATATCCATATGTATAGATACAGCATCACAGTACACACACACACACACACGCATAAAATTCATAAATGAAAAAATAGTAAATTTGACAGTAATCCTTCCTCACCATCCGCAGAGGGTGAGATTCTTTTTTAGGTCACTAAATGCCATTCCTGTCACAGGTGAAACAGAATAAATAATTCCCTGAGGACATAAAAACAAGCTCACTTGCCACTCAGGGCCCTAAAATCAGAACCACCCCAACCTGAAGCCTGAAGGTTGCACAGACACCACGTCGTGAGGTCTGTGCGCTCCCTGCTCCACCCAGAAAGTTTCAGAGAGCATTACTGATGTTCAGTCCATGCTTTTGGGCTCACCCTGTGCTTGATTACTGAATGAATTTAGGAGAAGGAAGAAACCTCAGCGATCTTTTCATCCCCGCCCCACCCTTTGTTTCAGAGGAGAAAATGTAAGTCAGAGCCAAGAGACTGCCCAACTCTGTCCTCAGCAGAGATGACAACAGACATTAAGTCGGGAGCCTTTTCCCACTAAACCACAGAAACTGGCAGGGTCAAAACCAATTTGATGATTAAGTAACTGGAGCACAGCTCGTGGGAGGAAGAGGCTGGCATGATCTAATCAGAACCTCGCGGACAGCCCCAAGGCAAGTGTTCAGGAGGGCTGATGGGAGGGACTGGGAGGAAGGTTGGTTCATTATGGAAAGAATTTACCTTCTTTTGCAGGTTGTCCGTTTCTTCTGCAACACCTTCAAGCTTAATTCTTCCCAGGTCCTTTTGCATATTTTCTCTTAATAAAGATTCCTAGGAAGAATGGAGGAAATAAATTATAATGCTTCGCAGTAAAATGTTCTGATTTTTAACTAAGAAGCACTTGTTATTTCCTTTTTGTTCACAGAAAGAAATTCTTCTTTCCTTGCAACTGTCATTTAAAAAAAAGAAAAGAAAATAGATCACATTAGGTTTCGATTATAGCGACAAGATTCCATACTGCCATCCTTTGCATTATATTTCTGATATAGATATAAATTTAAAATCTGGTGTGACAAGCAGAATCTGATACTGCTGCAATTCTCAGATAAAATTATAGCTTTATCTCAATAGCAGAGTCACACAAATTTAATTATAATTGCAACTCCTAAAAAAAAAGCCTTTAGGCTAAACTACAAAAGAATTCAATAAAGAAAGATTTATAAATACTAAAAATAAAGAAAAATAAAGTGCTTAATTTATGCCAACATCCTTCTAATTTCTTGTATGATTTTGTTTAAACCTTAAAACTCAATGAATACTTTACATAAACACAAAAAGTTATTTAAAGAAAACGGACAAGTGGTTTATTTAGAGCAAATCATTCAAAATGAGTTAAAATTTAAATCAAGTATTTGTCTTATTTGATATATAGAAAATTGTTATATCCCTGGGACCCATACTGGCAGATTAATATACTGATTGTATATGTAGTGATTGGAAAAAACATTTAAATATTCTTTTTTAAATAGATTTAAAAGTTCTCATTTTTCTTTTTTTTTTTTTTTTTTTTTTTTTTGAGACACAGTCTCGCACTGTGTCACCCAGGCTGGAGTGCAGTGGCGCGATCTCGGCTCACTGCAAGCTCCGCCTCCCAGGTTCAGGCCATTCTCCTGCCTCAGCCTCCGAGTAGCTGGGACTACAGGCGCCCGCCACCACGCCCGGCTAGTTTTTTGTATTTTTTTTAGTAGAGACGGGGTTTCACCATGTTAGCCAGGATGGTCTCGATCTCCTGACCTCATGATCCACCCGCCTCGGCCTCCCAAAGTGCTGGGATTACAGGCTTGAGCCACCGCGCCCGGCCAAAAGCTCTCATTTTTCAAAAACACTTTGTGACATTTGAGGAAAGTATAACATAAAAACATCTCTTAGAGGTCCCTAAAAGACCACTGCAAATCAAGATGGATCCAAGAACCAGCCCCATCCCAACACACACACAAACACACACACCCCGCTAAGGAATTATTAAGTTTGAGGAAAGCTCTTATCTAAGAAAAGGCATTTAGGAATGGCCATCCCTTTAATTGCTACCTGGCACACTGCATAGATTATGTCAAATTCTAACGCATATATAAAGCAAAATTTAAGAATCACATTGTTTTCCAATGAGAATTAAAAGTGGGTCGGGGCGGTGACTCACGCCTGTAATCCCAGAAATTTGAGAGGTCAAGGTGGGAGGATCTCTTGAGCTTAGGAGTTCGAGACCAGCCTGGACAACATAGCGAGAGCTCCTCTCTATTAAAAATAAAAATTAAAAAACTAGCTGGGCATGGTGGTGTGTGCCTGTAGTCTCAGCTACTTGGGAGGCTAAGGCAGGAGGATCCCTTGAGCTATGGAGATTAAGGCTGCAGTGGACCATGACTGGGTGACTGAGGGAGACCCTGTCTCAAAAAAATAATAAAATAAATAAATAAAATAATAAAAATAAATAAGTGCTATAGTAGGACACTGTCTACTAAGTTAAATTTCTTAACTCTTCATCCTTTTTTGACCTAGGCCCTATTGATGAAAACATAAAACTATGATTTACTGCCAGACATTTAATGTAGTCTTCCAGGGAGGACAGGTTCTGTGCCCCACAACTCTAGTGAAGTGAATAACAATATACTTAAAACGGTTCATCTTCAGCATGAGCCAACTGTAAAGAAGATACTATTCAGATTTATTTTCTGCTTTTCTTTTTCTTTTCTTTTTTTTTTTTTTTTTTGAGACAGAGTCTTGCTCTGTCACCAGGCTGGAGTGCAGTGGTGCAATCTCGGCTCATTGCAACCTCCATCTCCCAGGTTCAAGCAATTCTCCTGCCTCAGCCTCCCAAGTAGCTGGGATTATAGGCGTGTGCCACTGTGCCCAGCTAATTTTTGTATTTTTAGTAGAGACGGGGTTTCACCATGTTGGCCAGGATGGTCTCAATCTCTTGACCTTGTGATCTGCCCACTTTGGCCTCCCGAAGTGCTGGGATGCTGGGATTACAAGTGTGAGCCACGGTGCCTGGTCTATTTTCTGCTTTTCTCATAGGGCAGCTGTTTTTAAATACCCAAAGTTGTCTTACAGAAGAGCAAGTGGATTTGGTCTTATCCCAAAAGGCAGAACGAGGGCCACAGAGGACAGCATTGATAAGGAGTCCTCCAGGGAGCACTGAAACAATGAAAGCTGCCAACTGTGAAACAAGCTAGCATGTGAGATAAGTAAGTGCCTGTCACTGGTCACAGTCAAGGAAAGACTGGAAACCTGCCCGCAGGGGCTGATGGAAGTTGGGCTCTCACACTGCGGGGAGGACACATGCAATGACTCCCACCATTCCACTGACTATATCCCTCAATGATACACGTGTCTGTTCATCTCTGTATTTCCAGTACCTACCTGGAGATATTTAGTTGTATTTTCCAGGTTTGACAAAATTCCATATGGGACAGGGATAATGCCAGTGAGGTTCAGAGAAAGAATGGCATCACCAATCTCATCCAAGTCATTCAGCAGCACACCTACACATTCATCATCACAGGCTACAAGACAAATTTTTAAAAAGGAGAGTTAAAGTTAACGCGGTGTGGTCTGCCCATTTTTTCATGGGGTTGCATAAGCTGTTTTGTGAAAATGACATATGCGGTCAGAGTACACTCCAAAACCCCATGCACCATATCTGATCTCATTCTCACTCCAACTGTGCCATGGGTGGCACGGCAGGAAGTGCTAGGCCCCTATTCAATGATGATGCCAAGACTCAGATCAGATACGTAACTTCCCTGAGGTCACACAGAAAGAAACAGCTGAGGCCAAGAGTGGCGCCCAGCTCTGGCACACATTTCGTTCTTCTGCCCCCATCGTGATGCTGCCTGGTTCATCTTTAACTAGGACCCACCGCACTGAATCCCAGCATTCCCTTCCACAGCCTGCTTGTCACCTCCCCAGACAGTTTGCAAATGCATCTTTCACAAGCACAAGTGAAGGACACTGGACAGAACAGTGGGGGTGTTTGTGCCTATAATCAACACAAAAGTCAAAGCAAAAAAGACCTCCAATGCCATGATCCTAACAGGCCTCCTTATCTTCCCCATTAACCCCTGAGAAGACATCCCAAGATGACTATCTCATGCACTTGCTGGTAAAATAAATCAGAACTGGAAAAAAAGTTTACAAAAGTAAATGATAGGCTGGGCGTGGTGGTTCACACCTGTAATCCCAGCACTTTGGGAGGTTGAGGCGGGCAGACTGCCTGAAGTCAGGAGTTCAAGACCAGCCTGGCCAATGTAGTGAAACCCTGTCTCTACTAAAAATACAAAAATTAGCCAGGCAAGGTGGTGGACACCTGTGATCCCAGCTACTCGGGAGGCTGAGGCAGAGGAATCACTTGAGTCCAGGAGGCGGAGGTTGTAGTGAGCCGAGATTGTGCTAATGCACTCCAGCCTGGGGGACACAGCAAGACTACATTAAAAAAAAAAAAAAAAAATCCATGATAGCCAAGAGCGGAAGCTCTCATGAAATTGGGGTAACACAAATGACAACCCCACAAAGCTGTTTCCTCTCCCACACTGAATCACTCCCGGCTCCACTAAAGGAAATATTAATGCCACTAAACGAGAAAGTTGAAATCACTGTGCTGTTCTGAGTGCCAGAGGAATAAACTGGTATCTGAGAACCTCCTGCCGCAGCTGGAAAACACATGATGAAAGGTTCAGTTCAGCAGATACAACAGTGATCTATGCTTAGAAAATAACAAAATGAAAATAAAACAGGAGGTTTGTATCCTGCGGACACTTTAGTGTGCCACCACCACTTCTTTCCCAACACATTTGGGAGGAAAAACCATCTTTACACATTTAGAGGAGAAATACTCACAAACACAATCCGTTTCCATCAGAATGTGCCTCGGTTCACACTCATCGCACCGGAGCCCCGAGGCCCCCAGCCTGCAAACGCACTGCCCAGATGTGCGGTCACAGTCGCCATGGACAGAGCCGTGTGGGTTGCAGTCACACTTCTGGCAACTGCCACCTAGAGTTTGAGGGTTCCCATAATAGCCCAAGGAGCACCTACAGAAAGGAAGGAACATACGTACAGACAGGATGGTCAATACCAGCTTCTAACTCATGACACTAATCATTTCCACCAAATGAAATGCAAAGCACAGATCCATTCACCTTGGGAAAACTTGTTTTGGAACAGTAATGAGGTCTTATTTCAATCAAGCACATGCAAATTGATAATGGCTCCCAGATCACTATAGTAAATATGCCCAACATCTTATAAAAGAAACAGAGTACCCAGGGATTTCCACATGACAATCCACCCATGTACCTTTCACAATGTTGGCCTTCATAGCCCAGGAGACAGGCGTCACAACGGAAATCGTGGTCACCTTCCAAGACACAAGTGGGACTAAAACTGCAGGAAAAGAATTTCTTCTTGAATTTTCAGATATACAATTTCCATCTTTCCTTAAAGTACTTATTCATTACTCTTAGGATACACTATACTGGTCTCAAAGTTACGTGATCACACATAGCTTTTTAGAGCTTACAATCTACTGGGCAAAAGGAAGGAAAATAAATGTAATCAATAAGTGCATGCACATCTTGTATACAAAAGACATTCATAAGACCCTGTCCAGGGGCAATCGTGTGAATGTTAAGTGGAAGAAGACTGACCTTAGGGATTATCACTAATTAGCCACCCAACAAGAGAGTGTCCCAAGGAAAAAGCGTCTTTGCTTACTAAGTGATAAGGTGGTAAGAGAGTTGAAACAACTATGAGCAAGCATGAAAACCCGCAGGGGGAAGATGGCTGAACACATGCTGTCGAAAAGAACTTTATTGACTATAATGTAAGGCGAGGAAGGCAAGCCAGGGAAGCAAAGGCAAGGAAGTAGGGTGGAATTGGAGAATCGATGAACCTAAAGGCAGGCAGGGAGTTATGTGGTAGGCTACCAGAAGCAAAATGACAGAGCCTCTCAAAGTGTAATTATCAACTGGGATTTGAGCTCCTCATTCATGGATTTCTGCTTTTTACTCCTTTTTCTCAACATCCTCTACCCTCTGCCTTCACGTTTTAAATTACCAATGCGCCATCTAGAGGCTGAGCTGGGTGCATGCAAACTACTGGAGACAATAAAAAACAAAAACGGTTAAAGCCAAGCCTGGTTCCTTCTGGTTAGCAAGACGAAGTTTCCAGCATCAGTTACCAGCCCCATACCACTTCTGACTCTTTTTCCTCCTTAAAATAGTAAAGGGACAGACTTCAGTGGAAACAAAATACATAGAAAATAAAGCATGTGTTTTAGGGCATCTCAGATTCTGAGCACACACGAATGTTCACATCCTCACAATCTCCTCCTGATAGCACAATTTTAATTTATTAATATGGACTTTGGGGACGTTTATAACCTTTTTGTTAGTGAAGAAGTAAACTATTCAAACAGTACGGAAATGTGCAGAGTAGTAGGGTAGAATGTCCTTCCCGATACTTCTCTGGGCACATATAGCCACCTATAACATGGGTATGAATAGACATGTGGATATGAATTTTTTCCAAAATGGCATCACACTACATATTCAATTACATACTTCAACTGGCCATTTCTCTAATTCTGTGCCTACAGATATACCTTATTCTTTTCTCCATGTCTGTAAAATACTTCACTCTAGGAATGCAACACAATGTATATAATCAATTCCCTGTAAGTAGATATTTGTTTCCCCTATTCCTCATGAGTACAAGCGATGCTAAAACACATCCAACTTTACACACACGGAAGTATTTCTATAGCACAGACTACAGAAATGGAATTGACAAGTCAAAATTTACATATATAGATCTAATATAAAAAATAAGCACTAGTAACAACACATTTTAGGATGCTTCATAGCTTGCAAGGGAAGTGTACATAGTGCCTCTCATTCAGTACTCACCATCAGGCATCATTTACTTGGAGGCAATAAAAAAAACAGAAGATTCAGACAAATAGTAAAAGGAAGACTTTGCTGCAGTATACCAAAAGTTAACATCTGATCTTTACATGTTCAATACCTTGCCAAATATTCTAAGTGACAATAAAATATTGTTGACGAATTATAATTTTCATTTGAACCCAAGAGGATTCTTTGATATTCTAATTCCCACTTAAAATTTCTGGTTCCCTTTTGCATTCAGATAATTCTGTACAAACATCATGAGTACAAGATAGAAACTAGTCCCAATTTTATCACCATGTGCATTTCAGCACTTAGGCGCCAGCTTATATAAATTCTAATCCTATTCTCTTAAATGGTAATTGGGTTCTTTTGTATCATTATCAATAAAATTAATAACAATTCATCTCCATGCAGATTGGATACATATGCTGTGGGCTAAAATGAGTCTTAAAAAACAAAACCTAGAAGTCCTTTTTCTTTAACTGGTTGCATCCAAATATCCAGTACCAACACAGATGCTTTGCTTTTGAAAAGATTCTCTTCCAATGCTTTTGAGAATGAACACTTTTTCTTAAAATTAACCTTTTGCAACCAAAGGAGAATATTCATTAACACAGACCACTGAGGGTGAACTGAAGCAGCCCTGGGCAGCCCAGCATGCCAGCTGCACCTGTGGGGGCTCACCTGGCAGGGGGGCTGTGAGGACAGACACACAGAGCACAGTCACTTGCTGAGCCAGTCACCTTCCCATAGTAGCCAGAAGCACACACATCGCAATGGTCACCTGCTGTGTTATCACCACAGTTCTGGGAGCCCACATTTAAAGGAAGACAGAAAAAAAAGGGGAAATTGTTAGAAATCATTCTTATCTGGTAATAGCTAAGCACTGCCACGTTTTATATCAGCGAGCTTTTAAAAACATAAGGGGAGCATTTTCCTCCATATTCTTAAAATCCTGAAATCATTTCCAGCTCTGGGGCTTTCATTCATCATAAGGCTGCATTCATCCAATAAAGCCAAGAAATTACTAGTATACTCTTCTTAAGGAAAATAGACATAGGAGCCCTAAAAGCAGTTTGCAGAACCTTAAAACACAGTTTTAAAGTATTTAGTGGCCCAAAAAACAATCTGAAGCACCAGTTTTGCACATAGTCAGGGTTCAACAACCACATGCAAGGAACTGAAGAATGGACAGACGATTTAGGAAATAGACGATGAGGGAAGAAAACTCACGGTTTTAGAGCACCACTGATAGATTACTGCAATCACCAACTAACTTTCAGTTCATTTTTTTTTTTTTTTTTTTTTTTTAGAGATGAGGTCTCCCTGTGTTGCCCAGGCTGGAGTGCGTGGTGCAATCATAGCTCACTGCAGCTTTGACCTCCAGGGCTCAAATTCAAGTGATCCTCCTGCCTCAGCCTGTCGAGTAGCTGGGACCACAGGCACATGCCACCACATTTGTTTAATTGTTAACTTTTTTATACAGATAGGGGGTTGCTATGTTGCCCAGGCTGGTCACAAACTCCTGGCCTCAGGTGATCCTCCTGCCTCGGCCTCCTAAGTAGCTGGGACGACAGGCACGGGCCACCCCATGTGGCATTTCCAGTTACCCTTACATCATCCTTTGGACCTACGGTCTTTCTATTAAAAAGGGTACACATTTTTAAAGCTAAAAGAACAAGCAGTTCTTGCCATCTGATTCCAATTTGAAACTGGCATTTGCTCAATTCATCTCTATTTACTCAGTCCCTGGCCACAGGATTCCATGTCTGATGCAGCTGAGTCGAAAAACCAGGATGGCTGAGGAACCCCTGAGCAAACTCCTAGGCTGACTCACACTTTTCTCCTTGGCAGTGAGAGGTGATACAGAAAGACATAATTTTACATGTTAAAAAAAGACTATTTTAAGTTCATTTAAATGTTTTTAAAATTCTAGTGTTTTTCATTTTAAAGTTCTATTCCTATTTTTTTCCTGATGAGGACAAATTTTACTGGGATCTACCTGACCTCTCAAACTGATCTCTCTTTAGAAGTAAAATTTGTAATCTCTCTCTTGAAAAGTAAATGTGTTAAAGACATGTGTTCATGGCATGGCCTAAACTTGACAAGGAATAAATATTAGACGATGAGAGAGAATCGAAGATTTTCAGGTTTTCCACGGCTAACACCAGCTGCCCCTGACACACAACAGACTCTGGGCTCCCTAGAGAAGCAAAGACAAGCTGCCCCAAGAGTGGCCGGGCAATCAGGACCTCCTGATGAGAACTAAAGCGTGGGCTGAACTCGATGCTATGGGAAATGCACAGAGAATGCCTGCCAATTTTTCACTGTGTAAAAAGGTTCAGTTGTATCTGCCAGAAGGCGGTGGTAGGGAGTGGGTAACCAGGAAGAGAAGCTCCCAAGCTACTGCCCTTGTCCTCTGTCTCCCCAGCCCCTTCCAAGTCATACTTCCAATCAATCACTTTTTTTTTTTTTTTTTTTTGAGATAGAGTTTCACTCTTGTTGCCCAGGCTGAAGTGCAACGGTATGATATCAGCTCACCACAACCTCTGCCTCCCGAATAGCTGGGATCAAGCAATTTTTTTTTGCCTCAGGCTCCCGAGTAGCTGGGATTAGAGGCATGCGCCACCACGCCCGGCTAATTTTGTATTTTCAGTAGAGACGGGGTTTCTCCACATTGGTCAGGCTAGTCTCAAACTCCCGGCCTCAGGTGATCCGCCTGCCTGAGCCTCCCAAAGTGCTGGGATTACAGGTGTGAGCCACCACGCCCGGCCCCAATCAATCGTTTTTATGATAACACCAAACGCCCAGTGACCTGAACACCCTGTATACTAATGACAAAATCAGATCCAAAACGGTCTTCATATCTACCTGTACAATAAATACAGAGGGAGTGCTTAGGAGATTATCTTGAAGGGAAATGAACTGCACTAAACCACAAAAGGATTTGAAACACTGAGGACGGAAGGGAAGGTCCTGGGCTTAAAGAGCAAGGAAGAAGGGACGGAGGCGCTATATTGGTGAGAAGAGTGCAAGGGTCTTGTGTCTAGTCAACGCTGTGAGGCAGCAGTGACAGGGCGGACATGACTACCCTGTCCAGGCTGTGCCGTGGAGACACAGCACCTCGAGTTAAGGAGAGATGCTCCCATCGACTCCGGGAGCAAAGGCTCAGGGCAGGATACCAAAGACAGACAGTGACATGCACACCCCAGACTGGCGAATGGACCCATGACCACTCCATCCGGCCTCCAGCCATGTGAGGGTGTGTGACTTGGAAGGTTGAAGATTCAGGGCCTTTGGACACGGGAAAGAGGGACTTGATCAAGTAGTTCCGCAAGGTATTTGTTAAGATCCTACCACCAACAGATGCACCAACAGATGCATGGTCCAGGGGCACCGGCTTCAGGAAGAATCAGAGCTCCTAAAGATGAGCTGAGCTGTTCTGGAGTGAGCTCCCCATTGTTGCAGGTGTGTAAAACGTACACTAAATTACTGCCTGGCATGGCTGTTACAGTTCAGACTTCATATCTGAAGGGATAGCTGGGCGTGGTGGCTCATGCCTGTAATCCCAGCACTTTGGGAGGCCAAGGCAGGCGGATCATTTGAGGTCAGGAGTTCGAAACCAGCCTGGCCAACATGGTGAAACCCTGTCTCTACTAAAAATACAAAAATTAGCTGGGCGCGGTGGCAGGCGCCTGTAATCCCAACTACTCAGGAGGCTGAGGCAGGAGAATCGCTTAAAGCCAGGAGGCAGATGTTGCAGTGAACGGATTACGCCATTGCTTTCCAGCCTGGGTGACAGAGCAAGCCTCCATCTCAAAAAAAAAAAAAAAAAAAAAAAAGATCTGAAGGGACTCTGACAAGAATAGAAGGACCATTGCAACCCTGAAATCCCATCCTCTAAGCCCAGACACCATTTTTTGTTTATAGTGGGTTTCAGTGACAAGAATTGTCAATAAGTGGTGACCATGAATGAAGTCCCTAGGGACAAACACAGAATACAGATCTGTAAAAAGAGGGAAAACCAGAATCAAAATGTGGTGGGAGGCAGGTTGGGAGCCCGCAGTCCTAACTCCTCTGTTTTGGCTCCAGTGTTTCCTTGTGATTGGGCCACACCCAGGATCTCCAAGGCTTCGGGTGTGTCCTTGGTGGGCAGTGCATTTCCCTTCAATGCATGATTTTACCCAAGGCAAGTTAATCTGGGAACAATTTCTACCAGTAATCAATGTTTCCACCTGAGTGACTGTAAAGCATGAGCCTTCAGGAGCAGGAAACAAGTATCAAATCATTTTGTTATCTGCCTCACTGGCTCAAGCTAAATCATGGGCACAGGAGTTTGTCCTCAGTCAGGGCTGTGAGCCTTCTGTCTGGGTCGCTTAGTCATTTACAGTGGTCAGAGTTCTCCATGTGTCCCCGAGACCAATCTTTTTGTTTGTTTGTTTGTTTGTCTGTTTTGAGACGGAGTCTCAATCTGTCGCCCAGGCTGGAGTGCAGTGGAGCGATCTCAGCTCACTGCAAGCTCTGCCTCCTGGGTTCGTGCCATTCTCCTGCCTCAGCCTCCCGAGTAGCTGGGATTACAGGCGCCGCCACCACGCCCGGCTAGTTTTTTGTATTTTTAGTAGAGACCGGGTTTCACCATGTCAGCCAGCATGGTCTCGACCTCCTGACCTCGTGATCTGCCTGCCTCGGCCTTCCAAAGTGCCGGGATTACAGGCGTGAGCCACCATGCCCGGCCCCCGAGACCAGTCTTGGCCTAGGAGAAGGTGGCTGAGAAGCAAACACGCACTAACATGTGAATAATGTGCTGTTATCATCCCCTAGAGAATATGCATTTTTAAAAAAATGCAAGGAGAGGGCAATATTTTACATAGAGAAATATATTTGCAACACTGGCATTAATTTATTTTAAAATTCCCACGTGAGCCCCCAGACTTCATCATATATAGTTCTCATCTATTTTGACTACGGCAACCAGTACTGCAATTAAAAACAAGGCATACAACTACAGTCATGCGTCACTTAAAGATGGGGATACTTCCTGAGAAATGCATCCTAGCTGATTCTGTCATTGTGTGAACATCATAGAGTGCACTTACACAAACCTAGATGGCACAGCCTACTACACGCCTACGCCATATGGTAGGCAATTGCAACACAACAGTAAATATTTGTGCATCTAACTATATCTAACATAGAAAAGGTACAGTAAAAATACAGTGTTATAGTTTATCAGACCACTGTCCTATATGTGATCTATTGTTGATGGAAATGTCATTATTTGGTGCATGACTGTAATCCCCAAATGGATGCCCACAGATAAATTCATCAAGAAAGTAGTATTTATAAAAGAATTTCCACTGATAAGGTCAGAACCACTAAGCTATTCCTTCCTTAAAGAAATACGTTTATATTTTACATTGAGCTAACCTCTCACTAAACCAAGGCACAGCTATGACTTTGACCAGAAATCTGACACTCAGCATCCACTTGACTTCTAAAGTCGGGCAAGCACCCCCACAAACCAGCATACCAGACACTTCCCGGTGTCGGGGTCACAGGTGTCACTATGGTTGTTGCAACTGCAGGGCACACAAGGAGCAACCAGAGGGCGCGGTCCCCTGCCACTGCCTGCTGGCAGCTTCCCTCTGTGGTACCCAGGGGCACAGTCCTGAGGGGATGCAAAAGGGAGGACAAAAAAGTCTGATTAAATAGTGAGGGAGGGACTTGAATAGACATTTCTCCAAAGGAGACATACAAATGGCCAACAGGTATATGAAAAGAAGTTCAACATCTCTATCATCAGAGAAATGCAAATGAAAAAACACAAGGTGATACCACCTCACACCTGTCAGGGAATCAACTATCAAAAAAAACACAAAAAACAAAACAGAAACTAACAAGTGTGGGTGAGAAACTGGAACCCCGTATACTGCTGGTGAGAATGTAAAATGGTACAGTAAAAACCAGCAGCTATACCATTTCCATCTCTCCAAAGATGGAAAATTGAAGTACCATGTGATTCTGCAAGTCGACTTTTGGGTACACATCCAAAAGAACCGAAAGCAGAATCTCAAAGAGATAGTTGAACCCCTATGTTCAAAGCAGCATTATTCACAATAGCCAAGACTGGGAAGCCACCCAAGTTTATTCATTGACAGATTAACGAATAAGCAAAATGTGGCATGTATATACAATGGAATATTATTCAGCCTTAAAAAGGAGGGAAATTCTGACACATGCTACAACATGAATGAGTCTTGAGGGCATCAGGCTAAGTGAAACAAG
Source organism: Theropithecus gelada (assembly GCF_003255815.1). Lineage (NCBI taxonomy): Eukaryota > Metazoa > Chordata > Mammalia > Primates > Cercopithecidae > Theropithecus > Theropithecus gelada. Next base: position 6,394,727 of record NC_037686.1, on the reverse strand, counting down.
CCATTCACAAAAAGACAAATTCTGTATTACTCCACTTATTTTGTTTATTTATTTTCGAGACGGAGTCTCTCTCTGTCACTGAGGCTGGAGTGCAATGGCTCGATCTCGGCTCACTGCAGCCTCTGCCTCCAAGGTTCAAGTGATTCTCCTGTCTCACCCTCCTGAATAGCTGGGATTACAGGCAGGTGCCATGTATTACACATATTATAGAAGCGGGCCCTACAGTGGTCAAATACATAGAGACCAAAAGAAGAGTGGTGGTTGTGGGGAAATGGGGAGCTAGTGTTTAATGACTGCAGAGTTTGCATTTGGGATGATAAAAAGTTCTGAGAATGACAGCAGTGACAGTTGTACAACGACGTAACTGTACTTAACACGACTAAATGGTACACCAAAGAATGGCGAAGATGGCAGATTTCGTTACGTACATTTTACCAAAATTAATTTCTTTTTAATTCAAAAAGAGAAAAAAATGATATAGTATATACACATAAGTTCTGTTCGTCTCTTGCAGTTGCTATAACAAGGAAATAGATTTTGACTAGAGTCTCCCTACCTGACACGAGAATCCCACAGTGCCAGGAGGACAGACACAATTCTCTAAAAGAGATGCAACCTCTTCTTCTGGGTGCGGCTTTTCAGCCTTTCTGCCAACCTCCATTGAAATGTCTGAGATTCTGTGCAGCCATCATGTTAAGAAGAGAGGAAATGCTAACATTTGAAAAACTTTCTAGAAACACAGCACATGACCTAATATTTGCATATATATGAAACCAGAGCTTCCTTCCCTGTTTGGAGTAGTTCCCACTTGTGATTATAAGTGAAATGTCTTAAAGCACATTAGTACTGTCATGACACATTTTAGACATTTAAGAATTTAAAAATAATGTGACAGAAGTACACCTAAAAGACCTCTTGAAGTACTGATTTGGCCAAGACTTAATGGCTTTCTTTATGGGCTAAAGTATTAGAGGAGTTGGTGACAGCATTCTTTATACATCATTACGAAGACATGGGCATTTCAGTTTTCACCGGCAGAACTGGCAATTGTTTCTTTTCTTTCTTTTTTTTTTTTTTTGCATTTTATCTTCAGCCAAGATTCCACCATTACGTCCTTATATTTTATATCGACATTAGCATGCTAGGTGGATACTTTAAGTTATAACTCACACATTCCATAATGATATTAATATTTAACAATGTTTTGGTAAGGAACTGAACTACATGTATTAATAAAAATAGTAGGTAATGGAAGCGGAATGAGTCAGATTCTTTCAGTTTGCTTTCAAATATGAAAATAACGGTCAAAATTCTAGAAGCTCCAAGTACCTGCTCTGCTGTAATCCTTGACCATATGATGCCTTGATGAGGATGTACTCAATGTTGCTAAGGACAGACATAAAATCCTCTCGCGTGACAGGTTTTTCCGAGACAGAGTTAAAATATTTCCAAAAATGCTGCAGAATGAGAAACACATTCATTTAAGCTCAGAGGCCAAATTCTGACAGGCATAAAACTTATAAAGAATAAATTCTTTTATAAATTTCTCCAAAAATGAGCCGTGTTCTGTGCACGCCACTGAGTGTAACTGACAAAGACCTCCTGAAACCTCCACAGGCAGGTGCAGCGTCAGTCCCATTTATCAATAGATACGCATACCTAAGGCAGTGCCAGCCACACAGCGAACATCCAGTAAACATCTGCTGGGAGAACGGACACTTCCCAAATCTGAGCAAGTCCAACGTCTCCTGTACCACTATCTCCATGCAGGTTGAAAATAGTACGCCAAGATAAAGAATTTAAGATGCAGTGCCCACTAAACTGACATATGCCTAATACACATTTCTTGAGAATTTGAAATTCAAATTGTTTTTGGAAATCCTGCTAATCCCACTGGAAATTTGATCCCAGGGTCTTCTTGCTCAGTCTCTCTCTCTCTTTTTTTTTTTGAGACAGTTTCGCTGTTGCACAAGCTGGAGTACAGTGGCGCAATCTCGGCTCACTGCAACCTCTGCCTCTTGGGTTCAAGCGATTCTCCCATCTCAGCCTCCCAAGGAGCTGGGCCTACAGGCGTGCGCCACCATGCCTTGCTAATTTTTGTATTTTTAGTAGAGACGGGGTTTCACCATGTTGGACAGGCTGGTCTCAAACTCCTGACATCAGGTGATCCACCCACCTCGGCCTCCCAAAGTGCTGGGATTACAGGTGTGAGCCACTGCACCCAGCCGCTCATTCTCTTATTAATGGCTTTCATCTTTCACTACATCCATAGCAAAGTCAATGTCTTTAAGGAACTTATATGAAAAGATCCCATTTTCACCTCTCTCATTGCTACTTCTTGTTCCTGCCTCACTCCATTCTCTGGCGCTGGTGCATCCATGTAAATGACTTGCTTTCTGGTCCGACCACCTTTGATGAGAACTTGAGGCTCAAAATTGGAGGTGCCAACGCCGTCCAAAGAATAGAAGGCCACGCTGTACTTCAGTTTGCCACCATAGGCCATGAGCTATCAAATAACACAGTGTTGTTTACTTCTCTGACAAAGCTTTCGCTTAAAAACATTTTATTGCAAGCCTACCACCATATGAGAGAAATCTTATATCTTCAAAATACATGCATGAAATATGTTGTCTGGAATTTGTTTCCTTCTAATTCCATTTAATTATGGATTATTAAGTTGACCTAAGTTACATAGTTCCTTTTGAGAATACAAACGAAAGTGAGCTCCAAAATAACAAATCAAGGTGGTAATGATGCAAATTATTTTCAAACTCCTTTAAATTAAAAATTTCTCTGTCTCCAGGAGCACTGGATGCATATTTGCAAATTGTAAAGATCAGGGTGAATTCATACACAGACTCCAATGGTTATATAAACAAAAATCCAAGTGATGCCTTTCATGATCTTTTATAGTAGTTCCGCGCCCTGCCCCAAATGAGTGATAATTTCTTGAAAAGGGACTCCCAGGCCATAGCACCTAGGTTTGTACCACAGGCATATTAGTAAACACAGTCCAGTCCCACACCACGTAATGACATTTCAGTCAATGACAAACCACATATACGACCATGGTCTCATGAGATGATGATATTAACATTCGCACCTAATGACACATTCCCCTAGAATGTCTCTCCATTGTTAAGTGACAAATAACTGCATATGTTTGTTGAATGACTGCTTTAGGAAGAACCAAATTAATATAATGTGAACTTAAAAAACTTTTAAAATTAATGAAAAATTTTAAGGAACCATATACTTGATGAGATTTTTATAAGCATTAAACTTCTCTGACCTCACTTAAAAGAGGAAATTAATAACCACTTCTTTAAATGACAGGCCGGCCCAGACTGTGGTGATTTTAAACGATTTCCGTATCTCCCAGGAAGGGCGGCCTGGGACTGGCTCTCGGCTGGGCGTGCCCCTCACCTGGGCGTGCCCCTCACCTGGGCTCCCTGGAACTGCCGCGGCAGTCGCCAGTAAAACGGCTCTGCGTAGACGTGCTGCCGGACGGTGGCGGCATCCAGCAGGAAGTCGGGGGCCTGGTAGTAAACCCCCTCGGTCGTGCCCCTCAGGTTACTCTGAGAAACCACACGCAGAAGAGGCTGATCGGAGCCCATCGTTACCTAAACCACGAAAGGGAGGGAAAGTGCACTTCAAAATACGAACCTCCCACTCCAGTTTCATCCTTTAGATTCCATCATTGTTTCACAGATGAAACAGCTTCATTATTAAAACAGAAACAGTAAAGACTTTTCCTTTAAACTAAACATCTGGATGAAAATGAACTGAAAGTGCTTTAAACGACCGCATTTAAGGCCAAACTGTTGCTGCACTGAGGAAATGTTCGATGATATGCAGAAGATGGTTAAGATTTTGCAGTTCTATCTTCTCTCCAGTGAAAGCTTTTCATAGATTAGCTAAGGAACAACACGGACAGCCTTTAGTTCAAGCTCCATTTACTTCCTCGGCCAGCAGAAGCCGAGCTCTGATCCATGCTCTAACCCAAATTAGTTTCCTAGAATTTCTGATGCCATAAAAGCAAAATTTAATGTGAACACTTGGCTGTGTCTCCCACCCCCACCCTCCTCCCAAGGGGAGTGGGGTTAGAAGCAGAACGTCTTTGCCGTGTGTGACTTACTGGGGTCCTCACATAGCCCTCCAGCTCTGAGCAGAGGTGGGACAGCCCGGAGCAGAAGCAAGGGCTGCAGCCCAGGGCGTTGTCTGCGCGGAGAGCAAAGCTACCCTCTCGACACTCGTTGCACTGAGGGCCGGAAACATTCTCCTAAAGGGAAACAAATACAGGACTCGTTTTTGCCCAAAAAAGAGATGTGATTTCTGAACAAACAGAAACAAAATAAAACACAAACATAATTTTAAAAGTAATTATAGATGCACAAACATCAGTTTCCTTTAGCCGGGCCCTGAGCTCTCTGCGTGTCAGTTTTCTCAAAGATTCAATCAGTGATTCTCAAACACAGATGATTATCAGAATCATCTTGGAAGCTTTTGGAAAATACAGATTCCCTGATGAGAACATCCCATGGCAATTCTGGAAGCTGCCTCAAGTCCCCAGGTGATTCTGATGATCCCTGGGCGTGAGAGCCACCAGCAGGTATTATTATTATTACTACCACTATTATTTAAGACAGAATCTCGCTCTGTCACCCAGGCTAGAGTGCAGTGGTGCAATCTCGGCTCACTGCAACCTCCACCTCCCGGGTTCAAGTGATTCTCCCACCTCAGCCTCTCGAGTAGCTGGGATTACAGGTGCCCGCCACCATGCCCGGCTAATTTTGTATTTTTAGTAGAGATGGGGTTTTGCCATGTTAGCTAGGCTGGTCTCGAACTCCTGACCTCAGGTGATTCACCCGCCTCGGCCTTCCAAAGTGTTGGGATTACAGGCATCAGCCACCGCGCCTGGCCCAGGTGATTATTAAGACAGGGCCTGCTGCTCTACTCGTCTGTCATCACAGCTGTTATCATAAGATGTGGCAGAGTCCAGGTGTGGTGGCTCATGCCTGTAATCCCAGCACTTTGGGAGGCTGAGGTGGGGTGGGCAGATCACCTGAGGTCAGGAGTTTGAGAACAGCCTGGCCAACATGGTGAAACCCTGTCTCTACTAAAAATACAAAAATTTAGCCAGGCATGGTGGTGGGTACCTGTAGTCCCAAATACTTGGGAGGCTGAGGCAGGAGAATTGCTTGAACTCAGGAGGCAGAGGTTGCAGTGAGCCGAGATTGTGCCACTGCCCCCCAGCCTGGGTGACAGAGCGAGACTCTGTCTCTAAATAAATAAATAAGTAAATAAGGCCGAAAACAGGGAGACTGATGCTTCTATTACTCCCAGGCCATGATATCTACATGAGTTATCCTTCTTATCTCCAGTCACCCATCAGCCCATTACCATCATCAAGCCAGAGGGCTCCCATCTCACCACCCATGGGAAAAGGACCAGAGGAGGTGGCTCTGACCTCCTAATAGCAAAGCACATTGGGAAAACTAACGGAAATACACAAAACTTATAATGACATTGAAATCTTACCTCTTGGGAAAATAATAAACCCTGATTTCCTTCAGTGTGGCCAGCACTTATGAGAGCCCAATAACCTCACAGGGATCCCATCACAAATCCCAAAGCCCTGAGATACCTACTTCACCTGCATACTCAAAACACACAGCCACTCAGCCTCTGGGATATATGATCAAAAACTCAGGGCAGTTTTCAAAATGGTTCCATCATCTGACACTTGTAACAGTAAAAATTCAATTTCAGAAATCATCCATCACTCTAGAGGAGCACAGGAGACTTTGAACTCAGATGCGGAAGGCAGTGTGAAGTCACTAGGAAATGCATCTAAAACCTGGTTGCTGAGGTAAGTAGTCAAAGCCCAAGAGTCATGATGAGGAGCCAGAGAGAGGAAGAAGGAGGAGAATGGATGGTAAATACCTTGCAAGGGCAGGCCCCGGTTTCCTCTGCACAGCCGCAGAGACCCTGCTCCAGGTTGCAGGCATCCCCCGACGTCCCCCTCAGGTCACAGTCACAGGGAACACAGTCGGGAAAGTCTCTGTAACCCAAGGAGCACTGATCACAGGCCCGGCCACCAAATTTCCACGAGCACTGGCAACGGCCGGTGACCACGTCACACTGATGATGAGACGACCCCACGAGACTGCAGTTGCAGGCCTGAGAGACAGGAAAACCAACTCAATAAAAAGACAAGATTTGATGCTTCCAAGTATGCACATATTTGAATGACAGGAAAACACTACACGTGGGGAAGATCTACAAATGAACCATCTCCCTCTTGCTATTGCTCCATGGATTCACTTTGCCATATGCCAACAGGAGATAAGCATTGTGTTGCTGGACATTTGTGCATCTTAGTGGCACATGCACATGGGGCCAAAATTGTAAAGTGAAATGAAATCTACTAGGTCAAAACAAGTCTCACAAAATTACTGCAGAAATCAGGCCCGGCACAGTGGTTCATGCCTGTAATTACAGCACTCTGGGATGCAGAGGTGGGAAGATCATTTGAGCCCAGGAGTTTGAGACCAGCCTGGGCAACATAGTGAGGTGCCTGCCACCACGCCCGGCCAATTTTTTTTTGTATTTTTAGTAGAGACAGGGTTTCACCGTGTTAGCCAGGATGGTCTTGATCTCCTGACCTTGTGATCTGCCCACCTCAGCCTCCCAAAGTGCTGGGATTGCAGGCGTGAGCCACTGCGCCCGGCCAGTTTTTGGATTTTCTAACCATCAGTGTAACAACTAGGTTCTTGAAGAAAACCTAGAATAAGGGGTCTTCAGGGTGTGGTATCTTCCACTTTGACCCCTCTCATCTGCACTGAGGTGTATTGTTTTTGGTTTTGATTTTTAAGATAGAGTCTTTCTCTGTCATTCAGGCTGAAGTGCAGTGGTGCGATCACAGCTCACTACAGCCTTGGATCCCTAGGTTCAAATGATCCTCCTGCCTCAATCTCCCAAGTAGCTGGGACCACAGGCATGTGCCACCACACCAGGCTACGTTTTTTTTTTTTTTAATTGCTATTTTTTGCAAAGACAGGGTTTTGCTTTGTTGCCCAGGCTGGTCGTGAATTCCTGGCTTCAAACGATCCTCTTGCCTCAGCCTCCCAAAGTGCAGTGATTACAGGTGTGAGCCACTGTGCCTCGCCCACATTGAGTTTTTTTTTTTTGTTAAACCCACAAAGCTATTCAACAGATTAAAGTCCAGAAAACATATAGAAGAAAAGGCCTGCAACTTGCTACAGCAAAGCAACTCTCAGTTACGCAAAAGCGTGGATGACAGCGCTCACCTGGCACCCCACCTCCACATCGTAGCCCCAGTGCCCATCCTCACATTCTTCACACCTCACACCCTGTGTGTGAGGGGGGCAGACACACTCTCCAGTTTCTGGGTCGCAGGTATTCTGAGTGTGTGGGCAGTCACAGGCTGAAATAAAGATGAAGGCTATGTTACAGATCTGGGTGACGTCAGTAAAGGGCTAAGAGCTGACGCTGTTCTTTCCCTTTTACGAAGAGTCCCAGGCATTCTTCTCCCTCCTAAAAGATGCCTCACAATTCTGAAGATTGCTCCGTGTCCTCATGGAGGTGGCCAGCCCTCCATCTCAGGAGATGCTGGGGGAAGAGGGAAAATGGGGACAGGACAGGGGAAATAGAGAGAAGAGTGAAGAGACCCTCACTAGCTGATCAGAGGGAGCCAATATTTACTTACTGCAGGCCCAACGCCACGCTGAAGACTTTATAGAGAACACTTACACTAACTTCTCAATGCAGACTCGCATTAGCATCCCCATTTTACAGATGAGGAAACTGAGGCCAAGTGAAGTTAAGTAATGAATCTAAGCTCCCACACAATTAGTAGGCGGCAGAGCCATGACCAAAACTTAGGCTTGTACCCTGACAGGGATCAGAAACCAGAAAAAAAGTATGAAATCCTCCAGGGAAAGAAGAGAAAAAGTAAATGCACTTAACCGAAATTAGTTGGAAGTAGAGGGAGGGCCGAAGGAAAGGTCCAAGAATGACTATAAAGTCTCAAACAAGGAAATCAAGGCTTACGTGTACAGCTGCCATCCTGGTAGGCGTAGAAGCCACGGGCACACCTGTCACACCTTTTCCCTGCCACACCTGGGACGCAGTGACACTGGCCTTCATCCGTGCAGTCATCTGTCACGGAGCCTGCCACGCTGCAGTTGCAGGGCTGGCAGCCATGGCCTGAGTCCAGCCCATAATGGCCATGCTGTTTCACCAGAGGGGGAGACCGTGCAAACCAACATATGTTTTAATCAATGACTCCTCATATTAGTATGTTCCAGAACACACACAGGGTATTTCATAGAATCATAAAGTATTCATGACACCATCCCCATCCCTTTATAGTGAACGTCACTCTCTAGACAGCCGCGGCACTTGTCAGCCACACTTTGTGACATGGTTTGACTCTGGGTCCCCACCCAAATCTCAAATCCAATTGTAATTCCCATGTGTCAAAGGAGAGAGGTGATTTGATCCTAGGGGCAGCTCCCCATGCTGCTCTCATGACAGTGAATGCCCATGAGATCTGATGGTTTTGTAAGTGTTGACAGTTCCTCCTTCACATGCTCACACTCTCTCCTGCTGCCTTGTAAAGAAGGTGCTGCTTCCCCTTCCACCATGATTAGAAGTTTCCTGAGGCCTCCCCAACCACGCGAAACTGTGAGTCAATTAAACCTCCTTTGTTGATAATTCCCCAGTCCTGGGTAGTATCTCCATAGCAGTGTGAGAACAGACTACTACACTTGGGGACTTAGCTCCTTCTGAGTCATGGATTCGATCGCCTCTGTACCAAGGCTAAGGTGTCAGTCACACGCATCTTACCAAACACTGGTCACACTGCTGTCCAGTCACGTTTGGTTTGCAGTCGCAGAGCCCGGTCTCAAGATGGCACACGGCAGAATGGGAGCCTTTCGCATGGCATCTGCAGGCTAAACACATGCACACAAAGACATATTAACCCTCACTTCTGAGGATGGTTATAAGATCCTTCATCCCCAAAGGAAAAAAAAAAATGTAAACCTTCAGCGTTTCAAATCACAAAACTAAAAATGATATTATTGGCAATAACTTTAGAAGTTTAGCATTCTTCTGAAGAGTAAACTAAAACAGGGTTAGTGGAAGGATCCATCACAGGAAAAACATATTGAAGCTATTAAGACAATAATTACAAATTCGCTTAACTAATTTCATGAATTCCGTGACATTTTAAAAATAAGCTACAAATTCCCGTGAAAAACATGCAATGGAGATTTTCAAAACCAACTTAGCCATTTGCTCTGATTTCAATCAGGTACATATTTTTTTATATATATACACATATATATACACACATATATATATACACACACACACACACACACACATATATATATATATTTTTCAGACTGAGTCTTGCTCTGTCGCCCAAGCTAGAGTGCAGTGGTGCGATCTCGGCTCACTGCAAGCTCCACCTCCCGGGTTCACGCCATCCTCCTGCCTCAGCCTCCCAAGTAGCTGGGACTACAGGTGCCCGCCACCACGCCTGGCTAATTTTTTGTATTTTTAGTAGAGACGGGGTTTCACCATGTTAGCCAGGATGGTCTCGATCTCCCAACCTCGTGATCTGCCCGCCTTGGCCTCCCAAAGTGCTGGGATTACAAGCATGAGCCACCGTGCCTGGCTACATATTTAATATTTTAAAGCTCAGTTAAAACGTAATCTAAATAAGTACATATTAATATTATATTTCATAATTTAATGAAAAACATATTTTCATTAAATATGATACATCCCAGTTCTAAGTCATGAGTCATTTGTAGTTTCAGGCCAGATGGTTCCATTTTATCTACAGTTGCAACAATGACAAAGCTACAAAGGCCCCTACCTTTGCAAAGTGATATAATCTTACAGGTTCAAAATACATTTAATCAATATTCACAGGGGAACCCTCAATAAGCACTTCAGTTAGAATATTTACATGTTGACTGGGTGCAGTGGCTCATGCCTGTAATCCCAGCACTTTGGGAGGACAAGGAGGGCAGATCACCTGAGGTCAGGCATTCAAGACCAGCCTGGCCAACATGGTGAAACCCCATCTCTACCAAAAATACAAAAATTAGCCAGGCATTGTGGCACATGCCTGTAATCCCAGCTACTCGGGAGGCTGAGGCAGCAGAATCTCTTGAACCCGGGAGGTGGAGGTTGCAGTGAGCCGAGATCGCGCCACTGCACTCCAGCCTGAGTGACAAGTGAAACTCCAACTCAAAAAAAAAAAAAGAACATTTAATATGTTGCCTGACACTCCTTTTTTTTGTTTTGAGACGGAGTCTCACTCTGTCGCCCAGGTTGGTGTACAGTGGTGCCATCTCAGCTCACTGCAAGCTCCGCCTCCCAGGTTCATGCCATTCTCCTGCCTCAGCCTCTCAGGTAGCTGGGACTACAGATACCCGCCACTATGCCCAGCTTATTTTTTGTATTTTTAGTAGAGATGGGGTTTCACCGTGTTAGTTAGGATGGTCTTGATCTCCCGACCTCGTGATCTGCCCTCCTCAACCTCCCAAAGTGCTGGGATTACAGGCGTGAGCCACTGCGCCCGGCCCCCAGGCACTCTTTATGAATGCGTGGACTCAGAACATGTCCAGTGTGTATCATGACATAACGATATAACAAAAAAGAGAGAAAAACTTCACAAATAATGGAAGACCCAAACACAACCCGGAGGCTGCAGCAAGAGTGCCGGACACGGGACACGGGAAGGTCGAGGGCAGAGGAAACGTGCTGGGATTCGCCTCCTTCATGATCTAGGCCAGGCTGGGCATCTGTTTTCCTGGGGTGGGGGCCTTAACGCTGAAGTCCCACAGGAGGCCCCATTCACTGGCGCCCTTTAGGGACTTGCTCTGTCAACCCATAGCTGGACCGTGCAGACTCTACTGCTAATTCCCCAGCACATCCTTCTCTACTGACCCCATCAAACACAAGACACCCATCCCCTTGACCCTCCATCGGAACGTCCACCTCCCTGGCACGTCCGCTCAATCCAGCTTTTGCATTGTGTCTTCCTGGCCCCTTGTCTGCTACAACTGTTCTCCCAAAAGTCTCCAGGGATTTCCCTGGCACCAAATTCAGGGAGTAGACTTCGGTCCCCCTCTGACCCCGTGGCTCTGTGGAAGGGACCCCGTGACCTCCCTCTTCCTTTTGCACTGCCCTCTTACTGAGGTATTTGGGACACCCACTTTTCAGCCCCCCTTGTTTCTCGTGTGTCTCCCCTCCGTGTTTCATTTAAAGCTGCCTCTTTCTCTGGGGAATATTTAAAGTTCAATGCAAGTATGATCAATACAAACTATTGATGATAATTTAAAAAATCATATTCACTGTATGATGTGTCTGTCAGTCTGTGCCTGTCACATTCAGTATTTCTTTGTACTTTCATCACAAACCAAGGAGGGAGGTGAGATAATGTTCTCTATTTTTGGTGTGAAATCTACAAAATCTACAACTTGGAAAGATTAGATACCTTTCCATAGGTCACACAGCTATTACTAGTTCTCTCTCTGCAGTAATAATTATTATGGTGATTCTTTTTTTTTTTTTTTTTTTTTTTTAGACGGGGCCTCACTCCATCACCCAGGCTGGAGTGCAGTGGCACAATCTCGGTTCACTGCCACCTCCGCCTCCCAGGCTTAAGTGATTCTCCCACCTCAGCCTCCCGAGTAGCTGGGATTACAGGCACTCACCACCACACCCAGCTAATTTTTGCATTTTTATTAGAAATGGGGTTTTGCTATGTTGGCCAGGCTGGTCTCGAACTCCCGACCTCAGGTGATCCACTGGCCTCGGCCTCCCAAAGTGCTGAGATTACAGGTGTGAACCATCATACCCGGCCTATTATAGTAATTCTTAATTAAAATAGTATTTATGTTATAGATAGTACTAATTTAAAATAGTATTATTTTAGGCCAATTACTGAATAGCCAGGTACTTTATATATATTTTAATTCTCAGGAGTAGCTCACAATATAAAAATTATACTCATTTAACTTATTTAATATAAGATTTCTTTAATATTAGAGTTCTGTGAGGTTTCTCACCATCCTCATCTCCCCAAGCACCTACTCTACCTGGACGGCCTGTCTACACCTCCGGCTGCAGCTGCTGAAGGTGAACCTGATGATCAGTTTCTCCTCCTACCAAGCTTCAAGTGAGTCAGAGTTACGGGCGAGTAAACAGATAAATACCGGGTTGAACTATAGGCACTTGCTTTAGAGAAGGTCAATCACATATGTACGACACCGGCACTTTCACCTGGTTTAACCTAACAGACTATAGTATTATACAAGAATGGGGGGCCCTATGGGAAGTTCATAGAGGGAAGCCTGTTACAGAAACAGATGGATTGCTCGTGAGATACGCAGAAACCGTTCAAAGGACTTTGTCTCATTGAAACCAGGCGATACCAGAAGGGGATGAGAAAGAGAGAGAGGAATAAAAGCTGTGAAGTGCTGAGAAACCAGAGAGAGCCTGGACAGCATCAGCCCCACCAGCCCAGGCCCAGACCCAAACCCCAGCTGCTCTAACCGTCCTTCCTCCACCTTCCAATCTGTCACCAACACCTATTTTATGTCTTCTCTTTTATCTCCATGGCAAAGGCCCTATCTGAAGCCCTCATCAGCAAGATTCATTTCCGGTCTTGTCTCCTAACCCAACACCCCGGCAGCCAGTCTCTCCTCAACGCTGGCCACAGGGCACTATTCAAACACACAGCTCCAATCACACCCTGGTGAGTCCCAGGACAGTGAGGACGAAGTGACCTCAGCACCTCAACACTGCACACGAGACCCCGCCAACGTGGCTGCTTCCCACCTGTCGGCCCGAGACCTCCCCTCCCTGCCTCTGTCTTTTCCATTCTGCTCACTCTCTCTCCAGCCTCTACCTCGGGCAGGGCCTGCCCGCTTGCCTGGGCCCGTCTTCCCACGCTGGTCACTCTTCTTGGGGTTCCTCTTCCCATCCTTCAAGTCTCAGATGAACAGCACTCCCTTCAGAAGGCAGCACTGGCCACCCTAGGCTGATGGGCCTGCCCGTCCTCTGTGCCTTCAAGTGCACCCCCAGACAGTCATTCATCGCCTTCACCTTCACAGTCCTGTCCTGTGGCCGCCAACCACACATGTCTACCAAACGCTGGAGATGTGGCTGATGCAACCGAAGAACCACATCTCTGAGTTTAAATTTAAATACTGAAGTGGTTTTGTCAACGTGGATGCCAATATTAAAGAAAATAATTTTTGGTACAGGATGGAAAAATTTTAAATATGTTTGAACTACCTTTTCAACTGTAAATTTTCTGTAATCTGCATGTAGATCAAGTATTTCTGATGAAAATTTAGCAAACTGAGCTGGGCTATAAAATATACACTCAATTTTGACGACTCAGTACTAAAAAAGAAAGTAAATATTGCTTTAATACTTTTAAAACCTGATCACATGACAAAATGCTAATTTTTAATATATCAGCTCAGGTAAAATATATTATTAAAATACATTTCACCTACTTCTTTTTACTATTGAAAAATATGGCTACTAAAAAATTTTAAATTACATGTGTGGTTTACATTATATTTCTATTGGACAGCAGTGGTGTGAAAATATAATAAAAATGATTGCTTTATTACTAGTAATTACAATAGCTACCATTTATTTCATGTCTAGAACTGTAAATGTTTTTGCACTGACTTCTCAGAAAGGCCTTAATATACACATATAATTATGTCCATTTTATGAATAACAAAATAGCGGCTCAGAGAGGCTAATAAATTAGCCCAATGTCACACAGTTGGTCCTGGAATCAAAGTCACATTAGTCAGACTCCAACGGCTGGATCCGCAGGTATGTTTTTCCCCCATACCATCATCATGTGTAGCTTCCCAGTAGATTTGAACCACAATTTCCCAACTACCTGTCACAGTTCTTAGGATAGTGTCTGGGAAATACCAGACACTTAATAAACAATGAATGAGTGGAGGAACGAATCACCAAGGCTTGCAGTAATGATGAAAAGAAATGACATGAAAACGATAAAAACATTCTGTAAACTGTGAAGCACTGTAGAAATCCTGTTATCATAATTATCCTGGTATGATAGCCAGTCAAGGTGGCCACCTGCTGGAGACCAGCCTGATTGGCCCAGGGCTGTAAAACATTTCCAATCTCTCCATGTGTGGCTGGGAAAGTTTTCTGTATAGCTGGCGCCCTCTTGTGTCCCCACATTGTAATACCATAGTATGACTTCGGCATTTATATGAATTACTCAAAATAATTTGTAATTGCCAGTTTTGTTCTTTCACTCCTTCAAAATCTGAGGGCTGAATCATCCCTCTGGCCAGGTCATCTGCTGTACAGGAGAATCTAGTTTTCTCCATGATCCGTAATTTCAAGACTCAAATTCAGCAGAGGGACACAGGGATCGGGTAGTTTCGGCACAGAGGACTAAGATGCACCACACGGTGCTTTACGCAGTTTCTGCGGTTACACTCTTACCATTTCCCACCCTTCATCTTGGAATCTCATCTGCCTCATGCAACCCCCGAAGCATCTCCCTTATGAATGTGACAGGCTCTGAGCTTCCCCACTTTCATTTCAGTCACTGGGAGCAGAGCCAGAACTCTCTCAAGTCACACTGGCCGCTCGAGTGGCAGGCTGCATCTTTCCAGGCCCCTGGCCCCTATGGGTTGTGACTAACCAAGCTCAGATAGGGTAGCCAGGGAAGAACCGGGTCGTGGGTCTGCGTTTGATCGGAGACCCAGCATTAACGCAAGTAACCCCTCAAGAGAGCGTGACCTCCTAGGCTGGGCCCTGTGTGACCCATGTGACTTCCTACGGCGATAAACAGCCGACCTGACTTCACGTTCGCGCACTCACCGCGGCAGTTCTTGGCTGTCACAGCGTCCCCGTAGAAGCCGTCAGCACACCTTTCACAGTGGGCGCCGTCTGTGTTCCCCAGGCACTTCAGGCACTCCCCGGTGACCGAGTCACAGTGACCAGCCTCCGAGGGGTCCACGTTGCCGCTGCAGTCACAGGGAACACAAGATTCGCCAGGCACTGTTGGGTTTCCATAGTAACCATCTGCACATCTGTATCAAAGATTGAAAGTGGGATCAGACAAATGCAATTACTTAAGGCCTTACCGCACTATCCAGGGGCTCTCTGAATGGCCAATAAATCAGACTGACTCTGTTCACTGAGATTTACTGTGAAAGGGATACGACTCCACGCTTGGGCATTCCCAGATCTCCTTCACCTGTTGTGATGAAGCAGGAGAGCGTCCAAAATGAGGCATAAATCCAGTGGGCGTGCAACCGTGTCCAGCGCAAACTCTGACCCACCGCTGACCACTCCAGATGCCACACAGCCTCTTACAGGCTCGGCCAGAGCTGGACACTGAGGCGCACACGTGGGTAAAACAGCACTGGCTTTCGGAAGCCAGAAGACGGCTACTAAACCAAACCACCTGTCATCTCCAGAATAGCCGGGAGCAATGGAATATTCAAATGTGTGAACCACAGATACGACTCCTTGCTGCTTCCTGTTGTTTTTGTTGTTGTTGTTGTTGTTGTTGTTTTGAGACAGAATCTCACTCTGTCTCCCAGGCTGGAGTGCACTGGTGCAATCTCCACTCACTGCAACCTCCACCTCCCAGGTTCAACTGATTCTCCCGCCTCAGCCTCCAAAGTAGCTAGGATGACAGGCACCCGCCATCATGCCCAGCCTTTTTTTTTTTTTTTATTTTGTATTTTTGTAGAGACGGGGTTTTACCGTGTTGGTCAGGCTGGTCTCGAACTTCTAACCTCAGGTGATCTGCCTGCCTCGGCCTCCCAAAATGCTGGCATTACATGTGTGGGCCACCACGCCCGGCCTATTGTTCTTGATGAGAACTCACATTAGCTAGGAAAAGAGTACCGTTCTTTAAAAATTCCCAGCAAGGTTTAACATTAATTTTAAAACACGAAATATTGATTTTTCTCAGTGATTCTATGAAATAACAATTATGCATCAAAATTCCAAAACCACACTTAACTATGCATTTAAAAACAAACACATAGAATTTATATTCAATTTTGAAAATGTGAACACAGTGTTTTGAAGCCAGTGGATGCAGAGTACCTCTCACACCAAGCTCCTGAGTATCCCGGGGCACACTGGTCGCAGACCACCTCATCCCCATCATTGAGGTGGCAGGTGGGGCTGAAACTGTCAGAACAGAAATGAACAAAATTTTCCAATGGATGAAGTCAAATTTCTAAATATTTAAAATGCTTAATTTCTACCACTCCTGTGCTTACAGACTGTCAGTGAGATCTCCTTAGCTCAGAACCTGGGGCCTCTGGTCACCCAGCCCACCCTGTAAGCCTCAACCCCTCATCGACTCTTGGTCCCATGATCCAGGCACGGACACTCGCACCTCACTCCCTGCTCCCTACTCCTCTTGTTCTCAGCCCACAGCGCGCCAACTTCTTCCGCTGTCTGCCTGGATTAACCCAGCTCAGCCCCAGTGCCCACCTCAGGTGACACTTCCTCCAGGAGGCCTATTCGGGTGCTCCTAGGATGCCGGGTTCCCCACCTTGGGTTCCCTGGCACTGACTTCCCATGTCAGAGCCCTGCCCATACCAGGGCAAAAGTGAGCTCGCTCAAACACAAAGTGGTCAGGAGGCTCTCGCACCTCTCCAGGGACCCCCTGCTAACTGATGCCCCTTCCAACCCTATTCCTAAACCTTGAGGAGCCTGCACAGGGTGGATGACGGTAAACACCCCCAATTTCATCGTGAGTAACCCTGACTGCATCCTTTTTATATACTGGAATTTCAAATAAAAATCCCTGGGGGAATTCTTTGAGAGTGGGTGGAGGAAGAGTTCTAAAGGTTAAACCAGCGAGAGACAGAGGCTTTTAAGCTGCTGGCCTGTGGGATGCACTTGCCCCAGCGTGACTACAAGGTCTTGCCTGGTACATCTCCTTCCACCTCCCTCCATGCCTTCTGTTCCATGGCCTGCTGCAATTCCTCAAATGGGCGATGCCTGTTCCTGCTGCCACGCCACGGCACGCCCAGCTCCATCCGCCTAGAACGCCTGTCTGTGCTGCCTGTGGAATTCCTTCTCCTGCAAGTCTAAGAGCTTCCTGCACCCACCTCGGTAGGCTGGACACTGCTCTCCCTCCACCCCACCATCTGGTGGACAGGTCTCACTACACTCACGACCACACTGCGTCCCCTGGGGCCCACGGCCAGGTCAGAACAGTTTGCTACTCAGAACACCTGCTGTAAAACCCAGGCCACAGCGGGCACTCCATAAACATCTGTTGAATCAATGAATGGATTTAGACTATTCTTGTTTAGGCTCATACGTATGTACTTTGGTCATTAGATCAAAAACTCCCTAAGTCACGGGACAACGTTTTATTCCTCTCTGTATCCCTCTACCTCCTAGCCACGGGTGAGTAGACAATATATACTTGTGAAACAACTGATGACCAAGAGGAACCAAGAGGGAAAACGGCGTGCATAGGTCCTGGCTGGCACACACCTTTTCTTGCTTGCTTTAATACGCCAAACTTTGGTTTAGAAGAAGATAACCCACCCCTCTGTCTTTAATCCAAATCAATTGTCACTGGCAAAATTCACACACTTATTACACACAAAGGCTTGCTCTGAAGACATTAGCACACATCTGGGTGGGAATGCTGGCCATGCCGGCAGGAAATGCGGATGAGGTCCGAGGCTTACTTGTTGGAGGCTACGGTGAGAGGGCAGGCGCAGGGCTGGCAGTCCCCGGGAGTCCCTCGGGAAGGCTCCCCGTAGAAGCCGGGCAAGCACCGCTCGCAGTGGTCGCCGGTGGTGTTGTGTGCACACGCCTAGGAACATGCACCAGAAGAATCGGCTCAGGTTGTCTTAAAGGATTTTCAGATTTATCTATAAGCAACTTGAAGTCCAAGTGAAAAAAAAAAAGACAAAATGCTAAAACCAGTCACAAAACTCTGAGCTATATGAGGAAGGCCTCCTGTTTTCAAATTAGTATCAGCAAGTGTCGTTTGTATAAATGAGAAACCTGAGAGCTTTCTCTCTGACTGATGAGCACGGACAAGGGCAGAAGCTTTTGCAAACATGACAGCAAGTGCTGCTTTGGCCAGAACCTTCCAACTCCTACCTCTACGGGGAATTCTGATGAAGAGTGGGATAGGCACATGGTCTCACAGTGTCCTCCTCCAACTGTTTTTCAGTTGCAAAAGGAAAGAATCGTTCATATATAGTGGAAAAACTGACTGACACCTTGCCTGTGTAATCAGAATTAACATCACCAGTGAGGGCCAGAGAGACACTGGGACTCCCATTGGTAGTGCTCTGAGAGACTCATCCTTGACAAAGTATTCTGGCCTGAATAATCCATGAGAAACAAAAGAAGGGCCCAGAACCAAGGACATTCTTTTTTTTTTTTAATGATTATATTCGGCCAAGCGTAGTGGCTCATGCCTGTAATCCCAGCACTTTGGGAGGCCAAGCCGGGTGGATCACGAGGTTAGGAGATCGACACCATCCTGGCTAACACGGTGAAACTCCATCTCTACTAAAAATACAAAAAATTAGTGGGCGCCTGTAGTCCCAGCTACTCAGAAGGCTGAGGCAGGAGAATGGTGTGAACCTGGGAGGTGGAGCTTGCAGTCAGCCGAGATTACGCCACTGCCTGGGCAACAGAGCCAGACTCTGTCTCAAAAAAAAAAAAAAAAAAGATTATATTCTTCAAAATGTCAATAGCATAAAATACAAAGAAAGGCAGTAGAAACATTTCCTATTAAAAGCTTAAGAAGACACAACGATAAAATTCAACATCTGATCCTAGATGGGGGAAAACAAAAACTTTACTTACAGAGTAAAGAAAAATTAAATTCTAATTCTAGAGCCAATAAGCCATCCTGGGCATCTTTCTGAGATCTTCTCCCTGGGTCTGGTAATTAATTTTCCCTAACTCTGTGACTAGTCAATCCCTTTTGGAAAAAGCATGAACATTTTCCCTGCCAGGTGACCAGGGTACAGCTGGTTAGCGTATGCAGTCACTCCACCTCTGAGGATCAAACCCATGAGACCGCAGAGTGTGGCCTGGCTTTAGGGCATAGGGCCTAGAAGATTCCTGATTGAAGTTAAAAAACAAGTCCTGCCCCATGTCTGCCCCAAAGTTCATTCTCAAGATTAACTACCTATTTCTTAAGCCCTGTTTCAACTCATATTGCATGAAAGAAGTACCTGTTTGATGAATTTATCACAACTAACTATAAAGCACGGTATATAAGTGGGTGTGATTATACTTTATTCTTCTTCTTATGGTATATTATGTAATATCATGATTTTTAAAAAAATACTAGCATTGTCTGTGGCCTCAGCTGCTTGGAGGGTTGAGGCGGGAGGACCATTTGCGCCCAGAAGGTCCAGGGCTGCAGTAAGCACTCCAGCTTGGAGTGACGAGGCAAGACCCTGTCTCAAATAAATAAATAAATAAATAGTAGCACTGTCATCTCAAAGATTCTATCCTTTGTATTTAGTAAGTAGACAACACTTTCTACCTTTCTATTGCTTTACAGTCTCAGCAAATAAAAACAACTACTTTATATTATTCTAATAAAAAGAACTGTAATGAAATTGTATATCCCTTTTCTACTATTACCAAAGTAACTTTTTTCAAAAAAAAACGACAAGAAACATTTCATAACATAAGCTTAAATCTGTAAATTTTCTTTGGGGTCTGTGAGGCCAGGGTTATTCCGTGGAGGAAGCACTCAAAAAACAAAAATTCACTTGTACACAGCAAATGGTTCTGAAGTGAGTAGGAGAGGGCACCTGAGCTTCAGTGACAGACTCACAATGCAAATGCCGTGAACATCGCACTCAGCTGCATGGCCGCGGCATTCACAGGGTTGACAAATTCCTCCGAAGAGTATTCCATCCACGCGGTAATAGCCAGAGAGGCACGACTGCAAGAGAAGGGAAAGTCATCCTCCCTCCACTACGTTACAAACAAGAAACTGCTCAGTTGCCCATGAGTACAGAAATGTCTTTCTTTTTTCTCAAACATCCTAACTGAGGTATCATTCACATGCTACACAATTCACTCATTTCAAGCACACAATTCAATGACTTTTAGTAAAAAACTTACTGAGCTGTGCAACCATCACCATAATCCAGTTCCTTATTTCTCTTTAAAGGTAGAGACATACGCACAAAAACGTAATGGTTGTGCAACAAGTCTTATGGCCTATTCTTGTTATGGTATTAATATCAATACGTTTGTCCAAGTAATTTCAAAATAGTTTTAGCAACAGATTACTTTCATTGAGGATTGCAAGTGCATTTTCATGTATTTCACATGTAAGGTGGAGCCCACCAAAGTAAAATACCCAGGGGCCATAAAAGGTCTCAAAATAGGGCTGGCTTGTATAAAGCCACCTAGGTCACATGCTGGTGATTTGTAAATGTTCAAATATGATCAAGTTCCATCCTGCTTAGAAACAGTCAGTGGCATGGGTATTGCAAGCTTCCTGTTGACTAAGGCAGGAGGGCAGCACTACGTCAGAATATTGTCCAGGGCTTCAGCCCAGTCCTGGTGGAGGAATCTGATTTTTTTAAACAACGTGACTTCTAATATTTCTATTGCCCAAAAAAGGCTGAGCCAAACATCGGGTTGCTAAAGCTAAAATTCAAATGCGTGCCATGACATCCCCTTCAGTGCACTGTTTTCCCCTTAGGAAGGAACAAAAGGAAAAAGGCAGGAAGAGAGAAGCGTCACCTCACAGGAGGTCCCTGTGTAGCCTTGCGGACATTCACAGTGCTCCACATCAGCGGCCACTGCCAGGTCGATGGCATTAGGGCTGGCTATGTCCAGAGAGACGGACTGCAACCTGCAAACAGACAGATTGTTATGTGACTCACACGCTCGCAAATATACCTCACATCTCAGGGAAGACGGGCTCCTAAAAGATTTAAATCTAGCCGGGTGCGGTGGCTCACACCTGTAATCCCAGCACTTTGGGAGGCCGAGGCGGGTGGATCACGAGGTCAGGAGATCGAGACCATCCTGGCTAACACGGTGAAACCCCATCTCTACTAAAAATACAAAAAATCAGCCGGCATGGTGGTGGGCGCCTGTAGTCCCAGCTACTCGGGAGGCTGAGGCAGGAGAATCTCTTGAACCTGAGAGGCAGGGCTTGCACTGAGCTGAGATAGTGCCACTGCACTCCAGCCTGGGTGACAGAGGAAGACTCCATCTCAAAAAACAACAACAACAACAACAACAACAACAAAAAACCATTTAAATCCAGTAAAAGAGTGATGTGATTTTTGTAAATAACTAAAGGTCTTTCACAACAATACATTCTCTGGGAGCCATCACTATTCCCTGGAAATGCCTTCAATGTTTGGTACAAAGTCGTGCTGTTACCCATAGACCACTGTGGGAAACATCTGGTGTTGCCTATTTGGAGATGAAGCACCTCAGAAAAATTAATCCATTCAATGATCACAAATAGAAAGATTATCCTTAAATGTGTCATGCTATGTTTGTGTTAGATGCATACAACATTTTTGTTGTTGTTATTGTTGAGGCAAAGTCTCACTGTGTTGCCCCAGCTTGAGTGCAGTGGCACAACCTCAGCTCACTGCAACCTCCACCTCCTGGGTTCAAATGATTCTCATGCCTCAACCTCCCGAGTAGCTGGGACTACAGGCATGCACCACCACGCCTGGCTAATTTTTTGTATTTTTAGTAAAGATGGGGTTTCACCATGTTGGGCCAGGCTGGTCTCAAACTCCTGACCTCATACGATCCACCTGCCTTGGCCTCCCAAAGTGCTGGGATTACAGGCGTGAGCCACCACACCCAGCCTAGCTGCATACAACTTTGATGCTTGGCACGGTATTGCCAGAAATCGTCCTCCTCAAAGTAATGAAATGACCAACGATGGATACATTCACTTAAATGGACTGAGTAAAAGCTAAGAGGGTTAACATTAGGCTGGTGAGAACCAGGTGCAACATGGTCCAGACAATTGCTAGCTTATCGTGCATTTCCCAGAAATCCCCTTTGAAAGTTTCTCATCCTAATGTCAAGTGTGTCTTCTACTGGATACACCTGATGTGGACAACTGTTCTTATGTTTTCAATAAAATTACATTTGTAAACTTAGTAGTTTTTAAGCCAACCAGTTCCTTTAGCTGTGTGCTTAATATAACGAATGTAAAATATGTTGAACTTTAAATATATATTAATAAATGAAGATAAAATTGGAGTACCTTCACCATAAGTTTTTCCTCCATTTCCAATACATACCTGTAAAGAGCCATTTTTGCAGAATTGTAGTTGGCTCTGATCAAAAGATGTGTCACATTGGCAAGGACAGTCATCAACTGGTCACGATCGATCTGCCTTTTGCTGTGAAAATCTCGGAAGTTTTCAGGCACAAGTCTAACCATATTTAGGTACTCTTCATAAGGCTGCAATGACAGACCCTCAGCCTGTGTGCTTAAAGTGAGTCTGTTTCCCTAACATTTAAAAACAAGAGAAAATACATTCGTCGTTGAATTTAATGATAAAATAAAAAATCAAATCAAATTTTGTATTCAGCAGCGTGGTTTTTCATTCGTGCCTAGCTTCTTGTGGCAAACATGTAATGGTGTGTATAGCTCTTGGCCCAGAATTATCAGAGAAAAGGTGTTTCATTGTATTCTTTTTAGAAGGGTTCCAGTAATAAAGTGAAAGGCCGTGTACTTTGCTGGGATCTTGGAAAAGAAAGAAAGTCATGCAGTTGCCCACAGCTTTTATCAAAGCAACCCATCTGACACCTCTAATCTTTAACTAAAGTACAGAGGTAGAAAAAGTACATAAACATAGCTCCAGCTTTTCATCAAATTGCTGTTAAGCAAAGTGATTTACCGTGTATGGTCTGCAATTGTTCAGGCTGGAGATGGAGGTGCAGATAGCTCCAGATGAAAGGACATGAGAGACAAGAACCTGGAGCGGTTTCTGCCCAAACGTGCCCTGGACCCTGGGACATGACCACTTGGGGAGCCCTCCTGACTGAGCTGGATCTTTTTGTGGAGACCAAGGAGGTGGGGATAGGGACAGAGGCTGAGGACAAGAATGGCAACACGTCTACTGTCCTCAGACTGCCAAGTACTGCCTAATCCATTCATCTGAGAGGCAAAGTGGCACAGGGAAGAAGAGACTCAAAAGAGAAGATTCAAGGTCTGAGCAAAATTTTGTCTCCTTTTGACTTAAATTTTTTTTTTTTTTTTTAGAGATAGGCTCTGTCTCTGTCACCCAGGTTGGAGTACAGTGGTGCAACCACAGCTCACTGTAACCTTGAACTCCTGGGCTCAAGCCATCCTCCTGCCTCAGCCTCCCAAGTACCTGGGATTACAGGCACGTGCCATGGTGCCTGGCTAATATTTTTTGAGAGATGGGGTCTCACTATGTTACCTAGACTGGTCTCAAACTCCTGGCCTCAAACAATCCTCCTGTCTCAGCCTCCCAAAGCACTTACATTGTAAGCATGAGCCACCAAGCCCTGCTTCATTTTTAAATGTGAAAAGATGGGTACACCCTGGGGATGAAGAGAAGAGCGGCAGGTGCTGTCCTGAGGCAACTCCAGAAATGGGCTCAAAGACAGATTCTCACACTCACCGTCTCAGCAGTCCCCACCCAAGTCCAGGGTCTGCTGAATGGCCACCTGGCCACCAGCTCCTTGCTGGGATGGCCTCAACTAGTCACTTTCAGTCATAAACTATCAGCCCACTAAGCCCTAAGCTCTATAGCAGAATCAAAAAAAAACCAATCACCTTAATGATGACATCAGCGTGCGACATGAGGTTACTGTCTACCGTCTCTACTGGAATATCGTAAGACACTGTGTATTTCAGGAATCCACCAAATGCAGTCAGCTGAAATGTTTAAGTGAGAATGAACACAAAAGGGGAAAACAATCACAGCAACAATCAAGTAAGAGGAAGTGGTCACTGGGATCCATCTGCAAACAACTAGGCTACAACTATCCCCTTGACAATGACAGACAAGGAAATTCACACTAAGGGCAGTGAAAGGGGAAGTGTATTTAGAAACACTTTGGTTAATCAATATCACCAAAATGCAGCACATTGTTTGAAAGCACAGAAGAAAAATGTACTCTTTGTTAGAGACCACAAGGCAAATTACTATAAACTTTTGTTAATCACACAATAGATATTTACTTCACTTAAGTAATTTAAGGGATGGGGAGTTTGACCCATGTCTACAATATCCACATTTTCATTTCAGCATCCTCCTTGTAGGACAATAAAGGACATGTTTGACTTGCTAGTTAGAGAAAGGACTAAAAGTGTTTCTTCTGATGAGATGTCCTTCAATTCAATACAAAATAAAGATTTTCTTTCTGATGGGTATGTGACAGCAATATATTGTTCAGAACCCAACTCTGCACCATAAATTTGCAGAAGTGATATCAAGAGAAAAAACATCATTGAACTCTGTTGATAAAATCATATAAATAGAGCACATGTTCTAGGATTAGAATTTGATGGAAAAAACCAATAATTTTCAAAAACAAATACTCCTTAAAAATATACAAAACAAGCTTAAAAATGAAAATATAACCATCAAATTAAACAGCAGCATACCAACCTACAACACTACACTAGCATGCCCATATGCCATTACTTTAAAACACACAAACAAAAAACCCTGGGAAGGCAAGCAGGGAGCTATAATAATTGAGACGGAGTCTCGGGAATAAACTTTCAACTCAATCAGAATCTGGAGAGACGTGGCATAACGGGGGAGGGGGAATGGGAACACATCATTGCAAGGAAGGTTCAAGCCTACAAACCAACCTCCACATTGCAGAATCACCAGTTTGCATTTTCTTGAAATATAACAAAAGCAGAAAGTATTTCATCTGTTCCTAAATGTGAGCTTCAGATGAGCACAGCCTGCCATGGTACTCAAAGTGAGGGAGCAGCACAGCAGTCCCATTGCTGGAACCTTCCCTGGGTTGTTTTTTGTATGCCAGGCCCTCCACAAAGCCACAGAGGCGTTAAGCTGAGCCTACGGCAAACTAAACAAAGCGGGAATGTGATGAACACTTCATAAACAAGCGATGCAGGGACCCGGAAAGCTGCTCTCAGAGAAGGGGATGAGACTTCAGCACACACACTGCTCAGGAACCAGACCAGAAGAGCAGAAGTTCTTATTTGAATAATACAACGTAAAGTCTAACAAGGCTAGAAAACCTTCTTCGTATCAAGTACAGGCTGTGAAATGCTGTCGGACACTCAGGTGCCCTATGAGACTACCTAAAATGCAGGCTGCACAAGTTCTTTCTCAGTGTTCCCTGAGATCTTCGTCTGAGACATCGCTGCCTGCAGGGACACACGCACCTTATTTCCAAGGTAGGCCTCGGGGGCCGCCCAGTAGTACTTGGGAGCCAGCCTCTGCATGACCGCGGTGTTGTTGATGCTGACCTGGTGGCGCCCGCCCAGTGCATCTTGCTGAGACGGAATCCTCCTGGGACTGATCAAGTCGGTGACCAGCCACCCCGACATATTGCTTACCTTAAAAACAAATTCAAGAATTTTGAAGTATGAAATAGAACTTACCTTAGACTTCACCCCGTGCAGCAGTAATGTGTTCACAATGAAGAGGTGGGCCAGAAAGCTTCTCTAGGGATGGTATTAACATAACACCCATGGCCGAACCTCATGACCCTTGACCCTTCCACTTGTAAAGGACCAGGAGGATCCGAGAACAAGACTCACTACCCCAAATCCAGATCCAGTATAACCAAATAAATGAGCAAAACCACAAAGGCCATGGGTATAGACTTCAGATTTAAAACAACAAAAGAACATCATAAATGTATTCAGCAAAATATCTCTTGCTAGCTCTGACTCCCTCTTCTTCGTTGCCCCCTGCTTTTTACCCAAATGCTGAAAAATGTCCAAAGATAAGCTCTAGATCTTATACTCCCAGTGTGTCACCTACATAGAGGTGATGGTACTCCCCCCAGCGTGGTGGCCACGGTAGTCACCGGTGGGTAAGTCCCTACTGAGCAGCTCCTCCCTTGCCTGCAGCCATCACACCATCTCCACCTCTTCTAGCCACCCCTGGATACCCCTGTTGAACCCATCACCCCAGAACTCCCAGTTCCGGAAACAACTTGGCCTGCATTCATAAACCCTGCACCACGTGCCGCTGTTCCCACCCTTGCCACTGGAGGGCGTCCTACTCCTTAGCCTCTTAGCTGGAAAATTCCCATGGTCCCATGGCCGGCTGCGCTTCCAGGCCTGAGAGCAGCAGGGGCGGACAGGGGGAGCGCTGACTTCCCCACCCAATCCATTTCCCCACAGAAGAAATTGAAACATGACGTGTTCTCTAGTGCCACATCATCCTGCTTTTTCTATAGAGAAATGTGTGTGGGAGCAAGCACAGGACCTATAAAGAAACTTGAGGAGCAGAGGGCTGCCTATGACCCACATCAGTGTCATTGCAAAGTGATGAGAGTGGTGTCACAGGGGAAGTCATCCTCATTTCCTCCTCACACAGCTCATGCCAAGCTTGTGCAATACGACCTGCTCATGAAATCCCGCCTCGTAGATGGCGCCTCCCACCTGACCAACAGGCCAAGAGAGGCTGCTGCAGACGTCGGAAACGCCAAAGCAGAAGCACTCGGAGCAGCCCTGGGGGTTTTTCTCCTTCAGGTTGTAGAATCCTGGCTTGCAGCGATCGCAGGCTTTCCCCTCAACATTTTCCTGTAAGTTAGGGTAAAAGATTAGCTTTGAAACCAATGTGTCCAGAGAGAATAAAGTGACATTCACAAGACAGGTGTTCGGTGATCCACAGAGACAGGTAAATAAACGTCCAAAGTAAAGGTGAGGCCTCATAAAGTCAGTATTTCCAGAATAGAGATTTTGAAATATATATAATTTGATTTTGTAGCCAAGAACAAGGCTGGAGATCTTAGAAGTTGGTCATTCTATTTAAATTGTTTTGTTTTAAATCTTTCATTTTTTACTGATCTTTCTAGCATCTCAAAATCTGAAGACAGCTATAGAATCTTCTGTCTTATTCATAAATGCTCAAGATTATTTCCAGTCGTATATAACATGTGCCTAAGACTGCACAGGTGGGAATAAGTACATAGGTACAATGGAATATCCTATGAATTATGAAGAAATTGTTATTAATATTATAAGGCCAAATAAAACCCCTCACTGGCAACACATTAATGCATTTCTCGTGACTATTCAACTCCTTTTTAAGAGAAACTCAAAATAGCGTATCTGCCTTTAACTGGTGTTCTCGGAAATGTAATGTTAACCCGGTTCTCCTCCAAATACAAAGCTGGAAAAGAATATCACAGAATTCAGGTAGGGGCCAAGAGCATCTCTTTTCCAACTACTCAACTCAGCCTTTACTGGTTGAACATAGTCATAAAAATACATAAGCAAATGGATACAGCTCTGTTCCAATAAAACTTTATTCACAAAAACAGGCAGCGTGTCGGATTAGGCCCACGAGCCATAGTTTACCAAGTCCTGGTTTAAAGAAAGAAAACAGAGATGAGGCCCACAGAGGGAGGTGGGAATATAAAGGTATGCAGTGCGTGGTGTCCTCTAAGAAGTCACAGAAATGCCTCTGGAATATATGACCATTACCAGAGGTACAAAAAAAGCCAGCCAGATGCCCACATAAGTCCAAACATACATAATACAGCCAACTCGGTGTGGCCTGGAGACAAGGGGTAAGGGGAGCTCTGCTTAAACCATACCACTTTGCTCAAGAACTGATCATTGGAGCCAATGGAAAACACTCCTTTTCCAGAGAAGCTCAAAGGAAGTTCAGGGGTATCTCTGACCTCCCCACTTACCTTACAAACACAGGGCCCTGTGCAGGGCTCGTCACTGGCACTGCCCACTGGGTTGCACCCACAGGAGACACAGGCCGGGTAATCCTTATAGCCAAGTTGGCAGCGATCACATTTTTCTCCTGCATAGCCTTCCTTACATGGGCACTGACCCGGCCCCTTCCCTAGAAAGACAACAATGGCAATGACCCAACATGAAGGCAAAAGAGGTTTAAAGCAGGGGTTGGCAAACGTTTTCTGTAAAGGGTCAGAGGTGTCTATTTTAGGCTTTTTGGCCTCAGAGAATCATTTGCAGCTGCTCAGCTCGGCCGTTATCGTTCGAACACAGTCGTAGAGAATACACAGGCAAACGGCTGTATCTCTGTTCCAATAAAACTATATTCATAAGCACAGACAGTGTGCTGGATTTGGCCCACGGGCCATAGTTTGCCAATTCCTCGTTTAAAGAAAGAAAACAGAGATGAAACCCGCGGAGGGAGCTGAGAATATAAAATGGTAGAGTGACTTTGGAAAACTCTTTGGCACTTCTTCAAAACGTTAAGCACAGAGTTACCGTAAGATCCAGCAATTGCACTCCTAAGTAAACACCCAATAAAATGAAAACAGACATCTACAAAACACTTGTACATGAGTGTCCCTAGTAGCATTATTCATAATAGCCCCAAAGTAGAAACAATTCAAATGTTCATCAACTGATGAATGGATATATAAAACGTGGTATGTCCATACTATGAAACATTATTTGGTAATAAAAAGGGATGAAATACTGATACATGCTACAACATGGATGACCCTGAAAAAGGGTCATTATACTAAATGAAAGGAGCCAGTCACCAAAACCCAACATATATGGTTCCATTTCTCTGTAATGTTCAGAATAGGTAAATCTGCAAAGAAAAAGCTAATTAATGATTGCCAGGGGCTGGGAGGAGGGGCTGGAGGAAAGTAGGAAGTAACAGCTAGTTTGTAAGGGGCTTCTTTACGGGCTGATGAAAATGTTCGACTCTTAGATTGTGGCGATGGTTGCACCAATACACCAAAACAATGAATTGTAGACTTCAAATGGGAGAATTGTATCGTTGTAAATTATAAAACTGTTTGTAAAAAATAAAAAGCACAGATGCAAGTGGCACAGAGCAGCAAGCACTATCTTTGCTTTTAATGTCAGCTCTGAAAGCTTCAGGCCGTGTGATCTCAGGCACGTTTCTTAACTGCTCTGAGCTACAGTTTCCTTGCTTGTAAAGTGGGTTAAGTAATTTCTATCTGCTGTGGTTGAAAAGTTTAAATGATATATATTTTTAAATGAACTCAATTGATGGTAAATGTCACCACCACTATCACCATCATCATCTTCATTATCATCATCATCATCCCCTCACCAGTTGCACGTCAGAATCAATTCAGTTGGGTAATTTACCCTCCCCATTGCTGGGGGGCCCATCCATCCCTGCTGGTCAATATCCACTTTAACTGCCAGTGGCTGAGAACTTGATGGAGTCACAGGAGTCTCTGAACAGATGCAACCTATTCAGAAGACCCTGGTATTTGCAAGTCAATCTGCCAGTTTTTGAAACGGAAAGAAAGAACTCTGGCATTTACCAAGTTCACAGGAGGACTTGCTTGCTCTGTGAGATGAGGTATGCAAAAACCCTCCGAATGTCTTCTAAAAGCTAAGCAGAGCAATTGCTATTTACTGTGTTACACACATGGCTTTAAAATGAGCCTTATTTCTTCTTTCATCAAATGCTCAATTATCTGCTCAAACATCATTTTATCACCCTAACATTGTCACCTCATTACCCCATCTCCCTCCATTTTGCTTTATGTCCATGACACTACCTCTTGACCTGGCATTACATTACCCATGTACTTGTTTGTTTAGTGTTTTTGAGAGCAAGGACTTTGACTACCTTGTTAAGTACATATTCCCAGGTCCTCAAAAACTGCCTGAGACACAGTAGGTGCTTGATACATACTTGGTGAACAAAAGAATCAATAAAGAATCATGTTACCAACTGGCTATATAATGGTAATAGTTCCAGTATGTGCACATCTTCCACACACACACAAAATCAACTAAAAGCACAAA
The DNA here is from genome assembly GCF_003255815.1 of Theropithecus gelada. Lineage (NCBI taxonomy): Eukaryota > Metazoa > Chordata > Mammalia > Primates > Cercopithecidae > Theropithecus > Theropithecus gelada. The sequence continues at coordinate 6,364,666 of NC_037686.1, read as the reverse complement.
AGTGAATCAAGTGCTTACCATTGCGTAAGTCAGAATGAAGGTCATCCTTAACACAGACAGAACTGAGGGACCCCACAGGGTCACAGTCACAGGGGCGGCAAGGCTCATCCTCATAAGGAGACACCTGAAAGGCAGAGGTTGCCCTGGATTCTCTTACTAGAAATAACAGCAATGTTGGCAATAGTATCAATAGGAAGGTATTGACTTTTTATTCAAGATGAGACTATTACGATGATTTTGTGCATGGGGGTGGGAGTTAGGTTTCAGGAAGATAAGGTGATCTCAAGCCAGGAAGCCCAAACATCTTTTCGATGGTGACAGTAGTTAGTACCATTAGCAAAGTGGTGTCTTTTTCCATTATCCCTGCTATCCAGCCCCCCTCGCTCTGCTGTCTCTCAGAGCCACATTATAACCAGACCTCCACAAGGACCCATGCAACAACTACACATCAAGTCAATTAAAGATTGGCTGAACACGGCCGGGCATGGTGGCTCATGCCTGTAATCCCAGCACTTTGAGAGGCCAAGGCAGGCAGATCGCGAGGTCAAGAGATTGAGACCATCCTGGCCAACATGGTGAAACCCTGTCTCTACTAAAAATACAAAAATTAGCTGGGTGTGGTGGCACACACCTATAATCCCAGCTACTCAGGAGGCTGAGGCAGGAGAATCACTTGAACCCAGGAGGTGGAGGTTGCAGTGAGCCGAGATCACGCCACTGCACTCTAGCCTAGTGACAGAGCCAGACTCTGTCTCAAAAAATAAAAAAGATTGGCTGAACAGCTCCTACAGGCAAGAGACAGCTGCTTTAGTTATGGCTGAATTTTCACGTCTGTAGTTAGTATTATGACCCAGGATTACAGAGCTAACGGGCCCCTAAATTCAAGTTAAATAACAATGACTGACATCCTATTTTGAGCAAGAAAAGCAGGACAGATAGAGTAAGAAATATATATATATAAACACTACTAGTGTAACAAGGATATAAATGAAATATTACAAAAGTCTCCAATACAGAGGTTAAGACTTGACAAAGTCTCTTTTCCACCTGGGGAAGATGACGATCGGCAATGGCAAAGAAATACTCTTACTTTGTGTGGTCTATAATATCCATCAATACAGGTCTCACAGTTGATTCCCATGGTGTTCTGCAAGCAGTTTGTGCAAACCCCTCCTCCTCTGAACTGTCCAGCAGTATTCAAACTCTTCTTCTGCTTTGCAACACTTTCATCATAGTAGCAGTCTTTGGCTTTATTGTGACAATTACATGCTAGGAGAATATTTTAACATCTCAGTTCATTTATGTAGCATGTCTTATACAAAGAAAACTCTCAACCTCCCTAAGTAAGTTCTATGACTTTAGGTTAAATTAAAATCCTAGAATAAGTCATGTTAATAAGATACGGGCAATATTATGGAAGACAATTGGGAAGAGCTATTAATATCAAAATAATAAATGCACATACCCATTTGACCCAGGAAACCATCTCCTGGGATTATATTTTGCAGAAGTATTTGCCCACCTGAGAAGGACCTATATGGGGTTAATCACTGCATAATTGTTTGTGTCGACAACAGACTAGCAACCATCAAAATAACCATCGATAGGTGGTTGTTTAATAAATTATACTACATTTGTATAATGGAATTCTGTGCAACTGTTTTTAAAAACAGCATTTCTAATTGCTAATATGGAAAGAATTTCACGATACATTGTTGAATATAGAAAGTGATGTGGGCTGTGTGCCATGGCTCATGCCTGTAATCCCAGCACTGTGGGAGGCCGAGGTGGGCGGATCACGAGGTCAGGAGATGGAGACCATCCTGGCTAACACAGTGAAACCCATCTCTACTAAAAATCGAAAAATTTAGCCAGTGGTGGCAGGTGCCTGTAGTCCCAGCTACTCAGGAGGCTGAGGCAGGAGAATGGCATGAAGCATGAACCCGGGAGGCGGAGGTTGCAGTGAGCTGAGATCGCGCCACTACACTCCAGCCTGGGCGACACAGCAAGCAAGACTTTGTCTCAGAAAAAATAAAAAATAAAAAAATAAAAAATAAAAAAAAAATAGCACTGTATACAATGGCACGCAGAGTACATTGTCTTCTGCTAAGAACTGCTAGAGGGATATGTTAACGTATGCTTTATATGCATAACAATTTTAGGAAGGACATACTAGAAAATAATAAAAGGTGCAAAGGAAGGAGATGAAGTGGAAGTCATGCTTTTTACTACATACTTTTACATATTGTTAGATGTAGGACTCTTGTGAATATATTGCCTACTTAAAACTTAAATCCAAATCAATACGGAATATACAACCTGGCAGATCCCATGGTAAAAAAAACAAAAACAAAAACTAAAATAAAATTAATACAGAATAATAAACTATATGGGAAGGGGGACTTGTAGATAAAACAGCAAACCCATAAAGATACATTTAGGCCACAATAGTAAAAATTTTAAGATACTCTGCAGCTTTGGAAACTACTTAAATTTCTAAGAAAACAAGTTACTTGCTAATTATAAAAGTTGTTAAGACACCATAAACTTAGACGTAGTAAGAGGAAAAGTGCACTGACCGTCAGATTCTAAGTATACTGACCTTCACAAGTATTACCAGAGGACACGGTTCCAGGCCTCCAGGGTCGCTGATGGTACCCAGGACAGCACCTGTTACAGCTCTCCCCGCAAGTATTATGCTCACATTGACACTGCAGTTTCTATACAATAAGGAAGCCAAAACTGGATCAGAAAATGTATCTGCTTATTTTTCTTAATTTCATGACAAAAAGAACCTATCTGTCAAATATGTGGCAAGACCTCACAACAGAGGATATATGAATATCATCAAAGCAAGCTGGCATTTAATTTTTAGATGCCAATATATACAAATAACCTGGTTACAAACAGAAGTAAAGAGGAAGAAAGCAAAACCAGAATACGACTTAGCTAATAAAAACTTTTTTAAAAAAGATGCACGGACATTAAGGGTTTAGAAGCTCCTGTTAATAATTTTCTTAGTGTTCATCTATATATTTTTCGGCATCGATAATAGAATAGTCCTATTCAAAAGGTAAAGAATTACAAAGATTAGAAGAAAGTAAGAAGTAACTTCACGTAAGTGTTTTAAAAGGGAAGATGTCAGGACCAGCCTGGCCAACATGGTGAAACCCCATCGCTATTAAAAATACAAAAAATTAGCTGGGGATGGTGGCACGTGCCTGTAATCCCAGCTACTCGGGAGGCTGAGGCAAGAGAAACCCTTGAACTCGGGAGGTGGAAGTTGAAGTGAGCCGAGACTGTGCCACTGTACTCCAGCATGGACAACAAGAGCGAAACTCTGTCTCAAAATAAATAAATAAATAAATAAATAAATAAATAAATAAATAAATGTTAGGAGAAGATGTTATATTATTCATTTAATGTAATGCTAAAACAGATAAACTTTTAAATCTTTTTCTAAATTTTTTACTGAGAAAGAGTCTCACTCTGTCACCCAGGCTGGAGTGCAGCAGCATGATCTCAGCTCACTGCAACCTCCGCCTCCCGAGTTCAAGCGATTCTCCTGCCTCAACCTGTCGAGTAGCTGGAACTATAGGTGCACAACACCATGCCCCACTAATTTTTGTATTTTCAGTAAAGATGAGGTTTTTCCATGTTTGCCAGACTGGTCTCAAATTCCTAGCCTCAAGTGATCCACCCGCCTCTGCCTCCCAAAGTGCTGGGATTACAGATGTGAGCCACCATGCCCCTTTTAAATCTTGATTTAGTACCAACGAAATGGAAGGGGAGAAAATAGGAAGAGAAAACCCTTCCTTAAAAAAATGTAAACATGATTTATAATTGCACATGTTTTTTGACTTTTTTATAGACAGAAGGACTTCAAAATTATTAAGGCCCCTGAATTGTACACTTTCAAATGGTAAATTTTATGTTAGGGATATTTTATCACATAAAAAAATCATTGTAAGAACTTAATTAGAAACATATCCTCCAAAGCAAAATGAAATTGTTTAAAAATGATACCAGTTAAACTTCTGAAAATCTGTTTTTTGCAACATAATTTTATACCTTTCATGTTTGTTTTGAATAAAAAAGAGTAATGCAAATATTATAGGTACAATTTCTTTTTTGAAGTTTTAGTAAAATGCAAAATACTAGAACTCACCTTTGTAGTTTCATCCCATGGACAGCTACTAGCATGACCATAGCAGATACACATGCCTCCAACAGAAATGTCCTTTATTGAATAATAATACTAAGGAAAAAGAAAGTCATGAACAAAAATTAAAACCTAGATTTCAGTGAAATGAAAAAGTTGGCACACCAACGAATATCTCATGTGGTTTAAGAATTTTTATTGGTAATCTAAAATATAATTACATGTACATTTAAAAATTATACTTCATGCACAAAGAATCCTGTGCTCAATTAAAATAAATTAGGCTCAAATTAGATCATCAGAACCCAAAGAAGTCTAAAAGAATTCCCCAACTTGGCTGCATCTTAAACCAAGTCAGTATTCTTTCAAAACTCATTACTGAAAATCCTAAAAACATTGGTAAATTGAATACAGCGCTCTCTAGAAAAGATCACGAACAACTAAGAGTTACCTTAGAATGCAAAGTTAGTCTACCACACAAAAATCAAGAAATGTCAATCACATTAACAGAACAAAGTGCTTGCCTCTGAAGAAATGCACTCACCACTTCTCTATGTTTTTACATGTTAGTGTTAATAGACTTCCTTTTCCATTATTCATTGCTAGTGACTAAAAATGTGATTCACTTTTGTTTATTGATTTTGTATACTGCAACATTGCTAAATTCACTTTTTATTTCTGGTAGTTGCTTTGTAGATTTTCTACATACATAACCATGTCATCTACAAATAATAACAGTTTAGTCTTACTATGCGTGCCTTTTTTTTTTTTTTTTTTTTTTTTTTTTTGATAAGGCGTCTCAGTGGTCTATCATCCAGACTGGAGTGCAGTGGCGTGATCTCGGCTCTGCAACCTCCACCTCCCGGGTTCAAGCTATTCTCCTGCCTCAGCCTCCTGAGTAGCTGGGATTACAGGCATGCGCCACCACACCCAGCTAATTTTTGTATTTTTAGTAGAGACCGGGTTTCACCATGTTAGCCAGGACAGTCCTGATCTCCCGACCTCGTGATCCACCCGCCTAGGCCTCCCAAAGTGCTGGAATTACAGGCATGAGCCACTGTGCCTGGCCTTCTTTTTTCATTATTGAACATTATTGAGCATTATTGAACAAGACCTTTTCAAATAATAAAACTCTGCCAAGGCGAATTAAAGAAGATTTAGATAAGTGAAAAGTTATAGCAGGTCCACAGATTGGATGACTCAACATTGTTAAAATGTCTTCTAAAATTCTTCCCAAATTGGTCTAAAGAATCAGTGGAATCCCAACGAAAATCTTAGCAGGCTTTATTTTTTTTTTTACGGAAATTGACAAACTGATTCTAAAATTTATAAGGAAATACAAGAAACCTGACCTCTCAAGACCTACTATAAAGCTACAGTAACCAAGAAAGCTTGTTATTGGCACAAGAATAGACCAATAGATCTATAGAACAGTAGAGAGTCCAGAAATAAACCCACAATAATAAGGTTGAATAGTTTTCAACAAGGACCCCAAAACAAGCAAAATATTCTCAACAAACGGTGCTAGAACAATTGTATATACATATAGGAAAAAACAAAAAACAAAAAAACTCCGACTCCTTCCTCACATCAAATACAAAAATTAATATGAAATGAATTATAGATGTAAAAGCTAAAACTATAAAGCTACTAAAAGAAAGCATACTATGATATCTTGGTAAATTTTGGATAAGCTAATATTTTTTGAGGTCATAGAAAGCATTAATCATAAAAGAAAAAAATGGTAAATTGGGATTCATCATAAAACCTCTGCTCATCAAAAGTCACAGGAAACTGAATAAGCGAACACCAAGTAGAACGGATATGTTTGCAATATATACATATCTGATGAAGGATTCATACACAAAATATATAAAATTATGTTATAAGTCAGTAACAAGGAGGCTTATTTTTTGTCCAATTTAAAAATGGACAAAAAAATCTGATTGTATACTAGTAAGCACATTGTCAACATTAGTCATCAGAGAAACACAAATTAACATCACAAAATGCCAATACATGCACACAGGAACAGCCGGCATAAAAATGACTGATAGCACTAAATATCTAAGAGTGTGTAGTGCAGCCAGAACTCTCACTCATTGCTGGTCAGACTACAAAATGGATACAATTACTTTTATTTTTATTTTTTAAATAGAGTTGAGGTCTCCCTCTATTGCCTAGGCTGGTCCCAAACTCCCAGGCTCCAGTGACCCTCCCATTTCAGCCTCCCAAAGTGTTGGGATTACACACATGAGCCACAACACCCAGCTGGATACAAATACTTTTTATATAAGTTTAGCATTTTCTTTAAAAGGTAAACATCCACCTATCCTATAACTTAGTAATCCCACTCCTGGGTTATTGAAGGGATATGAAGATTTTTGTGACACCAGTCTTATACACTTAACTATATACTTAAAATCTGTATGCTTTCCTGAATGTAAATTATTTCTCAAACTTTAAAATTTGCTATGAAAGAAAATCCTCAGTTGCCAAAGATCAGATGTGGAACCAGACTACAATGTGATGAATAAAGACCATGACATTCACCACATTATGGCACTACGGGGACAGGGTGGGTGAGGGACCTGAGGACACGATTTTGGCCCATCACCTAAAGGTAGCATCTGTAACAACATAGCAATCTTACATGAAATAAGGATGTAGCCACTGGCAAGAAAAATGGCCAACACGTGGGGGAAAGAACAACCAAAAAGGAAAGAAGAAAAATAATAGTTCTCTTAAATAAAATTAATCTTTCATAGTGGCAGGACTGCCGTCCCATACTCACGCGTCTGGTAACAATAGGATCCAGGTCTTTAGGTTCCCGGTGGCTAAGGGTCATGAGATCTGCATTGAGCGTTCTAATGCGTTGTAAGCGAAGGCGAATATATCGTGCAGAAGTGAATTCCAACAACTTGGGTGAAAGATCGTCAGCGCTTGGTCTGCCATTGATGAGTGATGTATGAATCTGAAGATGAAGGCATCAAAATAGACAAATGTCAATTTTTTTTTTTTTTTTTTGAGATGGAGTCTCGCTGTATGGTCCAGGCTGGAGTGCAGTGGTGCGATCTTGGCTCACTGTAACCTCCACTTCCCAGGTTCAAGCAATTCTCCTGCCTCAGCCTCCTGAGTAGCTGGGACTATAGGGGTGCACCACGACGTACAGCTAATTTTTGTATTTTTAGTAGAGACAGTATTTCACGATGTTCACCAGGTTGGTCTTGAGCTCCTGACCTCAGGTGATCCACCTGCCTCAGCCTCCCAAAATGCTGGGATTACAGGGGTGAGCCACTGCACCTGGCCACAAATGTCAATTTTAAGCATGCAAAAACATAGCCCTGATTGTCTAATGTCAGGACAGAATCTTTAAGAGATTCTATCTAAAATCAAAGCAAAACAACTAGCTTCTTGTAAAAGTATGTCTAACGTTTGTTAATTACTTGCGAATTACCATGATCTCAATGTCTTCAGTTTATTGAAGTTATCTATTTCAGTGTCTCAGATATACTATATACTTAAAATCTGTATGCTTTCCTGAATGTAAATTACGTCTCAAACTTTAAAATTTGATATAAAAGAAAACCCTCACTTGCCGAAGATCAGATGTGGAACCAGACTACAATGTGAAGAACAAAGACTACGGCATTCATCACATTATGGCATTATTGCTGCAGATCTTTTAAGAAGACTGTTTCTCTCCATGTGGTTAGAATATTTCAGCATCTGTCCCGGGGCTACACCTTCTCTGAAGCAAATTTTAGATGTTATGAATAGGCTTCGAGAAGAACAAAGAAAAAGTGCCTCAAAGCCTGAATGATACAGGCTGCCTTAATTAATCTCTGCCCTTGAAACAACACACAGCTCACTGCAGAGTTCCCGCCGTGAAGAGCACTGGAGAGTTTTTGTAGTTTCATCTCTTCGAGCCAGGTGCTACTAAAGAATGGGCTGTTTCTCATTACACCCTGACTTTAAGGAAGTGTATACAATCTGGGCACGCTGGGGACTAAGCTGCAAGACTTCAAGAGTCTCCAGTGCTCACCACCTACCGAGGAGAACATTGAGAAAACTGAGAACTACAACTCTGGGGGACATTTTAGCTCTCTAATATTTCAACAAACGTTCTTGCCAGGGTGCTGTGGGGAAGATGCTCTGAAGGAGGATCCAAGGGCGTCATTAAATCAGAGCAGAGTGAAGACTGAGAGCCTCCTTGAAGAGAGGAAGTCAACAAGGTAAACTACATTGTGAAATTACTCATAACAGACTTGACTCATGGCCACTTTAAATAGAGCTAGATAGCTATGTTAAAGAGTTTTGTATTGACAGAGATCAATTTTGCGTCTTTAATGTTGGCCATGACAACGGCTGTCTTAACATCTGAGACAGGGAGACTCTGATGAGGAAACAGATCTTGCCGCAGCGGGCACCATACCCACCTCTCCATGCTCAAGTGGCACCAATCTGGAATAATAGGAGGTGCAGATCACTTCATCATCAGCCCTGTAGGTGGGCGGCCCTCGTCTTGGAGTTATATTGTAACGAGACAAACACTCTGAGTCGCTGACTGCATAATACTGCCAGGGGCTGAACGTGGTGCCGTCTAGAGAACGCTCCAAAATCCAGTTTCCGGGCCGAGGGGCATTGGCAGCTTTAATGATGACATATGCAACTTGAAAGACCTGAAAGAAAGACACTGAAAAGTCTCAATCCAGAATCGATATAAGCCAGGCACAGAATGAGAGCTACTGCATGATCTCACTTAAAGGTAGAGTCTAAGATAGTTGAACTTAGAATCAGACAGTAGAGTGGTGGCTGCCAGGAGCTGTGGGAGAGGGGAATAGGGAGATGGTGGTCAGTGCATACAAAGTTTCAGTGATGCAAGATGAATAAGTTCTGGAGATATAATGGATGATAACAATACTGTACAGTATACTAGAAATTTATGTATTAAAAGGGTAGATCTTATGTATGCTCATCATATACACAAAAGGGTAGCTATGTGAAGTGATAAATATACTAGTTATCTGGATTGTGATGGATGATTCTTTCATAGTGTATACGTATATCAAATCAAGTTGTATACCTTAAATATATACAATAACTTTTTTAAAAAACAGAATCAGTAGCAGCTGTTTAAAAACAAAAGTGCATCTTGAGAGAACTGGTATACATTGGTTGCCAAAATCGAAGCTCTGGAGTATAACTGCTCATACATGTTAATCAGAAATGTGTCTTGTGAATAATCTCTTAGTAGCATTTGTTTTCAGAATAAACTCAAAAAGTACAAATAAATTTATAGTATTATTATTATTAACAATATTGGTATGAACATAAGAGCTTGTTCTTGTTTCCAGTGTATGTTATTTGGATCCTGAAAGATACTAGTGTTATGTTACATTAACAGTAGTGTTAAAAGTTTTTTTTTTTTTTTTTTTTTTTGAGACGGAGTCTCACTGTGTCTCCCAGGCTGGAGTGCAGTGGCGCGATCTCGGCTCACTGCAAGCTCCGCCCCCCGGGTTCACGCCATTCTCCCGCCTCAGCCTCCGAGTAGCTGGGACTACAGGCGCCCGCCACCACGCCCGGCTAGTTTTTTGTATTTTTAGTAGAGACGGGGTTTCACCATGTTAGCCAGGATGGTCTCGATCTCCTGACCTCCTGATCCACCCGCCTCGGCCTCCCAAAGTGCTGGGATTACAGGCTTGAGCCACCGCGCCCGGCCTAAAAGTATTTTTATAGTGATTTGGAGATAACACATCTAAATATGAGAAAAAAGTCAGCCCACTACACATCTCCAGAATGGCTAAAATCCAAAACACTGACAACACCAAACGCTGGGGAGGATGTGGAGCAACAGGAATTCTCATTCATTTCCGGTGGGAATGTAAAATGGCACATCCTCTTTGGAAGATAGTTTGGTAGTTTCTTACAAAACTAAACATGCTCGCCATACTCAGTAGTAAAAATGCTCACCATACTCAGCAGTCATGCTCCTGGGTGTCTACCCAAATGAACTGAAAACTTAGGTCCTCACAAAAACCTGCACCACCATTGCCAAAACTTGGAAGCAACCAAGACGTGCTCTAACAGGTAAATAGAAACACATGCTGTGGTGCATCCAGACCATGGAATATTAAGATAAAAAGAATGAATTCTCAAGCCACAAAAAGACATGAAGAAACCTTGAATGCATATTACTGGCTGGGTGCAGTGGCTCATGCCTGTAATCCCAGCACTTTGGGAGGCCAAGGCTGGTGGATCTCCTGAGCTCAGGAGTTTGAGACCACCCAGAGCAACGTGATAAAACCTCATCTCTACTAAAATACAAAAAAATTAGGTGGGTGTGGTGGCATGTGCCTGTAGTCCCTGCTACTCAGGAGGCTGAGTCATGAGAATCACTTGAACCCCAGAGGCAGAGGTTATGGGGAGCCGAGATTGCGCCACTGCACCCAGCTTGGACTACAGTGTGAGACTCTGTCTCAAAAAAAAAAAGAAAGAAAGAAAGGCTAGGTGCCGTGGCTCACGCCTGTAATCCCAGCACTTGGGGAGGCCGTAAAAAAAAAAGAAAGAAAAAAGGCTAGGCGCCATGGCTCACGCCTGTAATCCCAGCACTTGGGGAGGCCGTGGCAGGCAGATCAGCTGAGGTCAGGAGTTCGAGACCAACCTGACCAACACGGTGAAACCACATCTCTACTAAATACAAAAAAATTAGCCAGCCGTGGAGGCGCATGCATGTAATCCCAGCTACTTTTGAGGCTGAGGCAGGAGAACCGCTTGAACCTGGGAAGCAGAGGTTGCAGTGGGTTGAGATTGAACCATTGCACTCCAGCCTGAGCAACAAGAGAGAAACTCTGTTTCAGAAAATAAATAAATCGGCTGGGCGTGGAGGCTCAAACCTGTAATCCTAGCACTTTGGGAGGCCTAGGCAGATGGATCACGAGGTCAGGAGATCGAGACCATCCTGGCTAACACGGTGAAACCCCGTCTCTACTAAAAATACAAAAAAATTATCTGGGCATGGTGGCGCATGCTTGCAGTCCAGCTACTCGGGAGGCTGAGGCAGGAGAATCGCTTGAACCCGGGAGGCGGAGGTTGCAGTGAGCTGAGATTGTGCCACTGCACTCCAGCCTGGGTGACAGAGCAAGATTCCATCTCAAAAATAATAAATAAATAAATAAATAGATGCATATTACTAAGTGAAAGAAGCCAATCTGAAAAGGCTCCATACTGTATGATTCCAACTGTATGACACTGTGACAAACGCAAAACGATGAAGACGGCAAAAAGATCAGTGGCTACCTGCGTCTCAGGGGGAGGGAAGGAGATGAATAGGTGGAGCACAGGAGATGTTTAGGGCAGTGAAACCACCCTGTATGATACTTTAACGGTGGAAACATGTCATTACACATTTGTCTAAACACACAGAACGTACAACACCAAGAGGGAACCCTCATGTAAACTATGCACTCAACAATAATAATGCATCAATATTGTCTCATCAGTGATAACAAATGCACCATTCGAATGAAAGATGGTAATAGTGGGAGAAACTGGAGGGGAGGGAGAGAGTGAGGAGTATGCAACTTTGTACTTTCTGCTCATTTTTCTATAAATGTAAAACCGTTCCAAAAATGTCTATTAATGGAAAAAAATTAAAAGTCAGAGTAATGAGGAAACAAACTGGGGAAAAAAATGAATGTAGATGACTATTATCAGCAGGAGGAGACTAGGCAGACAAATCCTGGATTTGGAAGGGACCCTGGTAGACATCTAGCCCAAAATCTAGCACTGAGAAGGAATTATCTCTCCAAAAACCCCAGGCCTTCTCCAAGTACTTCCAGTGACAGGAAATTCATTAGCTCCTAAGACAGTCCTTTTGTTTTAAGACAACTCCCTCATTAGAGGATTTTTTTTTTTGTCTTTTTTTTTTTTTTTTTTGGGACAAGGTCTGACTCTGCTGCCCAGGCTGCTGGAGTGCAGTGGCACGATATCAGCTCACTGCAGTCCCAACCTCCTGGGCTCAAGTGATCCTCCCACCTCAGCCTCCAGAGTGGCATGCACCCCCACACCTGGCTAATTTTTGTATTTTTTTGTGGGACAGGGTCTTGCTACGTTGCCCAGGCTGGTCTCAAACACCTGGGCTCAAGTGGTCCGCCCACCTCGACCTCCCAAAGTGCTAGGATTATAGCCTTGAGCCACTGTGCCTGGCCAGAGAATCTTTTTTTACATTGATTCAAGCTCCCCCATAATATTCTACATGCTGGAGCTGCAGAAAAGATCTTGGATTCCACTTTCATGTAACTGTCCTTCGAGTATCTGAACATAGCTATCATATATCACCTCCAGAATCTCTCGCTTTTATCCTCAATATTCTGGTTTCCTGAAAACATTCATCATTTAACAAGACATCCTTGCCTTGTCATAAGGCTCTGGACATAACCTTATTTTAAAATGCAGCTCCCAGGAATTGAATAGAGAACTCTAAATGTTTTCTGAACTGTGAAGAACGTGGTGAAAATATCACACCCCTGTTTTAGTTATTCAGCCTTAGCAAGCACTCAATTTTCTGAGAGTAAACTTAGATTACTAACTCAGGTCGCGGTAGCAAGCAACAATAACCAAAACATGCCTTTCTCCCTGTGAACGACTGACTCCAGACTTCCTTTAACCCAGATGGATACAGGTGATTTTTTAAAAAACCAAACTCCAGAACTTTTAATTTGTAAAATAGATATGCAATACGTGTGTGTAAATGTACCTCTAAACAAGCGTGTGTACAGTTGACCTTTGAACAACACGGGTTTAAACTACATAGGTCCACTTATAAACGAACTTTTTTGTGTGCTTCTGTCACCCCTGAGACAGCAAAACCAACCCCTCTTCCTGCTCCTCCTCATCCTACTCAACGTGAAGATGACAGGGATGAGGACCCTGATGGATCCACGCCCACTTAATAATAGTAAATATAATATTGTCTCTTCCTTACAATTTTAATAACAATTTCTTTTCTCTAGCTTACCTTATTGTAAGAATATACCATAAACATACAACACACAAATACATACATAATACATAATACAATGCATACAACACATAAAATATGTGTTAACTGTTTATGTTATCAGCAAGGCTTCAAGTCAATAGTAGGCTATTAGTAGTTAAGTATTTTAGGGAAGTCAAATGTTATTCACGGATTTTTTGACTGCATTGGGAGTTGGCACCCCCAACCCTCAAGTTATTCAAGGGTCAGCTGTGTGTGTGTGTAAATATATATATATGTATATATAAAAATTTAGGCCAGATGCGGTGGCTCACGCCTGTAATCCCAGCATTTTGGGAGGCAGAGGTGGGCAGATCAATCGAGGTCAGGAGTTCGAGACCAGCCTGGCCAACATGGTGAAACCCCATCTCTACTAAAAAAATACAAATATTAGCTGGGTGTAGTGGCGCATGCCTGTAATCCCAGCTACTTGGGAGGCTGAGGCCAGAGAACTGCTTGAACCTGGGAGGCAGAGGGTGCAGTGAGCCAAGATCACACCACTGCACTCCCAGCCTGGGTGACAGAGCGAGACTCCATCTCAAAAAAAAAAAAAAAATGTACCCACGTACACACACATACACCTATATGTGTATGTCTTGGGAAGGAAGTTGTTAATTTACTGAGTCTTATTGCCTGGGTTTTCTTGGGTTTTATTTCTTTGCTTTTCTTTTCCCTGATTCCGGAATTCCATAGAATCAATAGGGACTAATAATTCTATCTCATCATAGTAACTCTTTCCACCTGCCGGAAACGCTCTCCAGCGGACTTCAGTGTGCCGGTGATGTCAGGGAGTTGGATGTTTTGGCTATCTCTGCGCTTGTGCTGCTTTCCTTTCGAAGACAACTGCCATTTCTAAAGCACATTAGAAGTGAAATAAGGGCCGGGTGCGGTGGCTCGCGCCTGTAATCCCAGCACTTTGGGAGGCCGAGGCGGGCGGATCATGAGGTCAGGAGATCGAGACCATCCTAGCTAACACGGTGAAGCCCCGTCTCTACTAAAAATACAAAAAATTAGCTGGGCATGGTGGCAGGTGCCTGTACTCCCAGCTACTCAGGAGGCTGAGGCAGGAGAATGGCGTGAACCCGGGAGGCAGAGCTTGCAGTGAGTGGAAGCTTGCAGAAAGTGGAAGCTTGTAGAAAGTGGAAGCTTGCGCCACTGCACTCCAGCCTGGGCGACAGAGTAAGACTCTGTCTCAAAAAAAAAAAAAAAAAAGTGAAATAATGTGTTCAGGGGCTTTGACAAGGAGGACAAGGGAGAACATTCTCATAGCTACTCAACACTGTCCAATTTTTTTGTAAATGTTTGCATCATAAAAGTTGAACTCTATGAATATGTGGGTTGTGATCATTCATTACTGCTGCACATGTGAAACGACTTCACAAAGCAGAGGCGCCACATAAGCCAGGATGATCAGGCAGCCCATTTGGGAGGGAGAGAAGGCAAGGTCATTTACAAAGACATCTGAAACAGAATTACTTTCTGTCTTCCAGTTTCACATTTGAAAATGGAAAGAACAAGTTTACCATGTGCATGTTAGGAGCTTTACACATGTATCATCACATTTAATCCCAAACAACCCCGTTACTGTTTTTGTGCCCATTTTACACATTTGGAAACGGAAGAAAAGAGAGGTCAAGGAACAAACTACTGAGTTGCAGGTCCCCAAAGAAACCAGGTGGTGTCAACTCCAGAGCCCTTCAGCCACCCTGCGTACTGCCTGCCCCCAAATGTTCACACACACATAGGGTCACTGAACTTTCGTTTTTGTAATGCCAAGAAACAAACAAACAAAAAGATTCCTACATTCATCTGGAGACCAGGTTCATGTGTTAAGTACAGTGGCAGCTCTTCCAGATATTCTGCTGAGTCGGGGAAGAGGATGGAGAGTGTGCAAGAAACAAAAATTAATGACTTCTAATGCCACGAAGCACTTTCTGCGGCTAGTGCCAATGCCACATGCTTCATTAGAATTATTAATGCCTTGAATTTTTTTTTTTTTTTTTTTTTTTGAGATAGTGTCTCGCCCTGTCGCCCAGATTGGAGTACAGTGGCGTGATCTCGGCTCACTGCAACCTCCGACTCCTGGGTTCAAGTGGTTCTCCTGCCTCAGCCTCCGGAGTAGCTGGGATTACAGGTGCACGCCGCCACGTCCAGCTAATTTTTGTATTTTTAGTAGAGATGGGGTTTTACCATGTTGGCCAGGCTGGTCTCAAACTCCTGACCTCAAATGATCCATGCCTCTCAAAGTGCTGGGATTAAAGACATGAGGTACCATGCCTCAACAACTCTTTGAATTCTTACAACTACATTCTTCTTACGAAGTAAGTACTGTCATTTCCCCCCATTACAGATGAGGAAATTGGGGCACAGAAAGGTTAGGTAATCTTCCCAGTATCTTACAGGTGCTGAACTGTATACAGCAGGGCTTGAACCCAGGCAGTTTCTACTCTTAAGCACTATGCCGCGCTACTTCTAGATATTGCAAAGAAAAGGAAAGAAATCCCAGGCTGAGACAACTGGTAAGTCCTAATCCAGTTTTTCCACCCTTTTACTTCCACCACTGTCATTCCTTTCTTTCCTTCCTTCTTTCCTTCCTTCTTTCCTTCCTTCCTTCCTTTTCCTTCCTTCCTTCCTTTCTCTTTCTCTTTCTCTTTCTTTCTCTCTCTCTCTCTCTCCTTTTCTTTCTTTCTTTTTTTTTTTTGATATAAGATCTTACTCTATCATCCAGGCTGGAGTGCAGTAGCATGGTCACAGCTCACTACAGCCTTGACCTCCTGGGCTCAAGAGATTCTCCCACCTCAGCCTGCCAAATCACTGGAACCACAGACAAGCCACATGATGCCTGGCTGATTTTTTAAAATTTTCTTCGTAGTCATGGGATCTCACTACATTGCCCAGGCTGGTCTTGAACTCTTGGGCTAAAGTGATCCACCCACCTTGGCCTCCCAAAGTGCCGTGATTACAGATGTGAACCACCGACACAGCCCATAATCATTTCAATACCATGTGCCAGTATTTTATCAACCTTTTGCCAGCTTTTATTCTGAGAGCTTAGTCATATGTTAGAAAATGATACCAAACAGAAAAACAATCACAGTGAAAAACTTCAGGATGAACTTTCAAGGGAGGAGTTAGTTAACTTTTATCTTGATCAAAGCCTTCCTTAGGATGTTGGCCATTGTTCCCACAATCTCTCAATAGCCCTCAAGGTCCCCAAACTGGAGACCAGGACACAAACTAGGGGTCCTGAGAGTGGCGAGTCTGATAAAGAGGAAGAGGTGCTATGAAGACTCTAAATACAATTTGTCTTCATTTTGCCCCGTTATGGGCTGAACTGTTTCCCCCAAAATGCATACATTGAAGTTCTAACTTCCAGTAGCTGAGAACATGGCTGTATCTGGTGACAGGGTCTTTAAAGAGGTGATTAAGTTAAATGAGGTCATTGCAGTGGGCCCTGTGTCAATATTTTTGGTGTCATAGGAAAAGCAGATTAGGACACGGACAGTACAGAGGGAAGACCCTGTGAGGACTCAGGGAGGATAAGCCACTATGAGCCAGAAGAAACCGACTCTGCTGACACCTTTACCTTACACTTCAGCCTCCAGAACTGTGAGGATGTCAGTGTCTCTTGCTTGAGCTGCCCAGTCGGTGCTACTTATTACAGCAGTCCAAGCTGATTAATACAGGCCCAATTCACCAATCCTGTGTTGACAAATTGGTCTTACACATAATGTAGGAAAACTGAAGGATTTTCTGTTAGTATGTAGAACTTTTTTTTTCTTTTTGAGATGAAATTTCTCTCTTGTCGCCCAGGCTGAAGTGCAGTGGCGCAATCTCGGCTCACTGCAACCTCTGCCTCCTGGGTTCAAGTGATTCTCCTGCCTCAGCCTCCTGAGTAGCTGGGATTACAGGTGCACACCACCATGCCCAGCTAATGTTTGTATTTTTAGTAGAGACGGGGTTTCATCATGTTGGCCAGGATGGTCTTGAACTCCTGACCCCAGGTGATCCACCTGCCTCAGCCTCATAAAGTGCTAGGATTACAGGCGTGAGCCACTGTGCCTGGCCGGTATATAGAATATTAAACCCTTGTCCCAATAAAATCCACAATATTTCTTTTGCCCTTTTTTTGCATGGTTGACTAAACTGCCTTTTCTCTGGATTTAAGGTTGGCTGAACACAAACTGATGATGCAGGGGTTCTCACTAGACTCAGAGTCAATGGAGTCTTGCTAAACCTGCAGCTGATACAGCCACTTTTAAATCCACTTTCATCACGATTTTCCACCAAGTAGCCTTTGTTAATGATCACTGGAATGCACATAAACAGTGTCACATAAATAAAGTAGGCACACATCAAACGCCACTTTCTAAAAAGGAATCCAGACAGGAATGTTCATGTGGGCCTCAATCTTAACTTAAATATATAAAATCCATCTCAGGCACAGATGTCTAAAAAATACAGATAACTGAATTTTCCAGCATCAGAGGTCAACTTCCCATGTGCAGAGAGAAGGGAAGCCTCTCCTCTCCACAGAAAGTGCAGCTGTTCTCCGCAGGCTCTCAGGGAATCTACAGGGCTCGATACCAGACACGACTCCCTCTGAAAATTCTCCATAGAAGAACCTACCTGCCCCCATGGGGGTAACTGAACAGTGAATGAAGGCATGTTTTCTCTCTTGCATGAAGGAAATGAACTTTTCCCAGACAAAAGAGATTTAGATGAACAGTTAAGTGCATTTGATAAATAATATTGCTCAATTATCCCTGTGAAAGTGGCGATTTTGTGCTAAGCTTTATGTCTCATGAAATTATTAGAGAATGAAATGTAAAATGACCATTTGAATTAATACTTACTACTCATGAATAAAGAAGCAGTTATTTAATAGGAAGCTAATTACTAACGCAGATATGGCTCACTTCCAGTTTTATAGTGTGTCAATCACCAAAGCACTTCAGTCAATCGATCAGCACGTGAAGTGGCAACAAAAACTAGGAAAAACAGAGATGCTAGGGAGCTGAGAGGGAAGGAAGGATGCCTGGATACACATTTTAAATACAGTTCTCAGAGCAATTACTTGAAATGTCATTTATATTACATTTCAGTTGGCAGTTTTAACTGTTATCTCCTCATTTTAGGAGCAGTATACTCAATTAACAGACCAAAAAAACCCAGCTTCATAAATGAGAAGAACATTTTAGAATAAAACATGATTTGTTTCTCTTTAAATTTGGTGCTGCCATTAGATGTGCAAAATAAACATGTCCCAAAATTAAAACAAAACAAAACATGTCCTTGTCCAGTAACTTTTCTCTTTTTTCCTCATTTTCTTTTGGCTTTTTGTTTTGATTAGGGGAGGAGGGACAGGCTGCCAATAGTGATAAATTTAGATCAAGCAGATTTCTTTCCTTAAAATTCTTAAAATTCATGTCTCGGACAGGACAATCCAGGAATGCTCCCTTCAGAACTATGCTGAGATACTTAAAGTGGACGTTGAAGAAAAGTCAAAGTAAGAATGACGATTGCTGACAAATAGAGGGCACAGAGATACGAGCCCATTTAAAACGTAAATAGTAACCCATGATAGTAATCTGGAGATAGGAAAGGAATACTTCAAATACCCATCAGAAGCAGTTTCGCCTTCTATCAGTTAGAAAAGCGATTTCAGAAGGAGCCCACCCACAAGCTGACCCATGGTCCAGGTGCCACCGTTTCCATTTGAGGGTGACTAATAGAATTGTTGTTTTAAAAAGCATGCAGGCTGGGGGTGGCGGCTCACGCCTGTAATCCCAGCACTTTGGGAGGCCAAGGTGGGCAGACTGCTTGAGCCCAGGAATTTGAGACCAGCCTGGGCAGCATGGCAAAACCTTGTCTCTGCAAAAACTACAAAAAAAAAATCATCCAGGCATGGTGGCGCATGCCTATAGTCCCAGTCATGGAGAGGCTGAAGTGGGAGGATCACTTGAGCCTGGGGAGTCAAGGCTGCTGTGAGCCATGATGGTGTCGCTGCACTCCAGCCTGGGTGACAGAGCGAGACATCCCCCACAAAAGGTGCTGAACCGCTTTATCTAAGAAACAGAACAGACAAGTAAGAGGTTGGTTTCCATTCCTAGTCTCGATGTATTTCTCCCTATAATTGTTCCTATTGCTCAAGCTGACCAAGTGTTCTTGGCGATTTTGCTAAATTTGTGGAAAATTAGCTGGAACTACCTCAAAACCACAGCCAGACATGTCACCAAATGCTCTTGGTGGGGATCTTCATTTATTTTCCCCACCTTGTAAGATCCACGTGACAGCCAAGTGCCCCTAGAATGATATAAACCCACTTGTGAAATGCAGTTATAGGCCATTCTCAGACCTGAGAAATCCAAAAAGCACCTTTTCTAGTCCCCAACTCCTAACCATTCCCTTGGCCGGAACTATTGAGTTTTCACCTAGGAGTATCTTCGCCTTTGAAATCACACTAGGCTTTTCTCCAAAATGCAGTTCCCCACTTGTTCGTGTTGGGACGGCGGTGGCAATGAATGGCATCCCTTCCTTCCTCTTCTGGCTGTGGAAGTAGGCTCAGAAATCTGTCATGAAGATTGGAAAAAGCAGTTTGCAATATTCCAGAAAAAAGCAAACCGGAGGATGTGGTGTAGATGGGCGCAGCAGAGGCCTGCTCAACACACTCCCTCCTGCGTCACAGCCTGAGCGGGTGCTTGTGGATCCACCCTGGAAGCTCTGTCCTGTGGGCCAGAACCTGTGCATCAGAGAACAGCCTGCACAGGAAAAGAAGAGCGCACACATGCCCTGGGGGAGAGAGTCAGCTGTCCCCGAGTGAGGACAATGACTGCTCCTCCCTTGAGGACAGGTAGGGGAGGGGTGAGCAAAGGAACACTCCACAGGGACACAGGAGACTGGGGACAAGGGACACCCACTAACAATTTTTCACTGCAGCTTCGTCCAGTCATCATTAACTGAGCATCTGCTTTGTCACAGGGACTACGCCAGGTGCCACAAATATGGCAGCGGATGGAAGGTCTATGTGACCCAATGGTGGGAAAGCCAGAGGCTGACCAAGTCACCAGGGAGAAGGGCGGAGGCTACGAGAGTGTCTGGGTGTCGTGGGAAGACCCATTAAGTCTGGAGAAGGCAGATAGTCAGGGAAGGCTTCCCTGAAGGTATCTCTGAAGCCAGATGGGAGATGTCCAGGTAACTGGAGCAAAGGTAAAGAAGGACAGAGTGGAACCCTGAGGGCAGAGCACAGAGGAAGGAGTGCAGAGACGGCAGGAGAGAGCCAGCGTGGGCCTGGTCAGGGCCATGGGCCAGCACACAGATCTTTGTGCGCCGTGGTAAAACCCTTAGACCATCCCAGGACCTGAACCCAAGGAGCTACGGGGTCACCAGGGCTGAAGGTCACAGAATTGGATGTTGGTGCCTGGAAATCATGAGAGATGGTGGTGCTGACTGTAAACACCAAGAGACAAGAGCAGAGATAAAAGAATGGGTCTTACGGGGTTTTCTAAAAGGTCGAAACGTGAGTGAGAAGGAAAACACAAAGAGGCCAAGCAGGGCCTTCCAGCTCTGATCAGATCCCTCTCTCCACTGTAGGAAGAGTGCAGAGTTCTCTCCCACGTGGCCTCAAAGCCCACACCTCCCCCCTCTTGCCTCCGTCCCAGAGAATTTCTGGCTAAAAACTCAACTTCTTTTCACCTCTTCTCCTAGTCCTCACATTGACCTGCTTTTGCCCCAGTTGATGGAGCGATGGTGAAGAGCTTACAGCTTGCATCCCTTCTTCTCATGCCTTATTATGAGAAAACACACGGGTATCACACCCAATGACAGTAAAAGGGGCCCTTAATCATTAAGCCTCGAAAATCCAACAGGTGATACTGCCCAGAAAAGCTGTGCAAATCCGTACTTAACGAACTCCATTAAACATTAACCTGTTAGTTATACATTTACAACACCCAGAAACAATAATTATGTGTTCTTTCCTTCGGGCACTAAATCCAGCTGAATCGTTGATAGTTTCAGCACCAGAGAGATGAGAAAGTATTATTTTGTGTGTGTGTGTAAAATTTCACTTTTTATATGGATCTTTGGTCTATACTCTACTTGAAGATTCTCCTTTTTCTTTAGACACATCTGACTTCATTGAGTATCTACCTGACAAATCATCATATTTAAAGCTTATTTTTAAAAGAGAATATCCAAATATGTAGGATACATAATATATAGGAAGGCTTTTGTTTATTTTTTTAAAACATGCAGTGGGAATGTAAAATGGTGCGGGTACTACGGAAAACAGTACAGTGGCTCCTCAAAAAATTAAGCATAGAATTACAATATGATGCAGAAATTCCTCTTCCAGGTATACATCCAGAAGAATGGAAAGCAGGGACTCAAACACACATACACACCAATGTTCACAGCAGCATTATTCACAATAGCTAAAAGGCGGAAACAGCCCAAGTATCCATCAATGGATGGATGGCTGAACGAAGTGTGGTCTATGCATACAATGGAATATTATTCAGTCTTAAAAAGAAAGGACATTGTAATACATGCTACAACATAGATAAACCTTGAGGACATTATGTACGCTAAGTGAAATAAGCCAGACAAAAGGACAAACAGAGTACGATTCCACTTATGTAAGCTTGATTACCCAGAGTAATCAAATTCAGAGACAAAAGATGAATGGAGGCTACCCGGGGCTGGGGGAAGACAGGAACGTGGAGTTGGTGTTTAAGGGGTAAAGAGTTTCCATTTGGGAAGATGAAAAAGTTCTGGGGATGGATGGTGGTGATGGTTGCACAATGTACTTAATGTCACCGAACTGCACACTTAAAAATGGTTAAAATGGCTCCCACGGCAGCCTCAAGTGCCCCGTCCCATCTGGCTCCCCCTGCTGATGTCTATTGTTATCTTCTCTCCTGTCCTTGTGTTGAAGGCAAGAAACGAGGTGTCAAGCCCCCATTCCCTCCCTACTGTGACAGCAGGGTTGGATGTTGTGTATTGTAAATTTTTTTTTGTTTATTTTGTTCTGAAATTAAAGTATGCAAAATAAAGAATATGCCATTTTTATACAAAAAAAAGGTTACAATGGCAAATTTTATGTTATGCATATTTTACAACACCACCCCCTCCA
Source organism: Theropithecus gelada (assembly GCF_003255815.1). NCBI lineage: Eukaryota > Metazoa > Chordata > Mammalia > Primates > Cercopithecidae > Theropithecus > Theropithecus gelada. The sequence continues at coordinate 6,342,328 of NC_037686.1, read as the reverse complement.
AAAAAAAAGAGATGAAAAGTGAATGGTATGAAGCTTCAACCTTGTGAAAGACTGAGCTGTCTAAGTTGCAAATGAGTAGGAATGTAGTATTTCTCGGCAGGGGCCAACTCCATAGAAACCAATTAAGTCAGGGGAGGTCAAGCAAACAGCTCCGAGGGGATGTTTGAAATCTTATCTTTCTCATGACCTGATTTCGGTCACATTCTTTCTGAGCTCTGGCAAGGCATGATGATACTTCACAAAATACAAAATCAGAGCCCCAAACTCAGGGCTTTACAGTGAAAGACCCACTGTTTACACAATGCTTTCTCCTTGGTGGCATTTCCTGAACAGCACAGTGACCTCAGGCAGCCCCATTTCTTGCCTGGCTCAGTCTATAAGACTGATACAAGACTGGATAAAGTTGTAAATGATCCTAAATATTGTTCATCCCAATGGAGACCTACTAAGTGGTTATTTAACTGGCATTTTTTTGTGCTTCTGTCATATGAAGAACACAGATAAATGTCTTCTGATTACATACCATTAAATAGTAGGTAAAGTAAACATTCTTAAATTATATTGACAATTCTCATGATAGTCTTGTAAATACTATGGAGGAAAAGGTCTTAGAAACTGTTGAAACTGCACTGGATCAGTCACTTGCTCTTCAAAGGGTGATAAAGAATAGCCAAGGCCAGGCGCGGTGGCTTACGCCTGTAATCCCAGCACCTTGGAGGGCCAAGGCGGGTGGATCACAAGGTCAGGAGATCAAGACCATCCTGGCTAACAGGGTGAAACCTCGTCTCTACTAAAAATACAAAAAAATTAGCCAGGTATGGTGGCACACACCTGTAGTCCCAGCTACTCAGGAGGCTGAGGCAGGAGAATCTCTTGAACTCAGGAAGCGGAGGTTGCAGTGAGCTGAGATGGCACCACTGCGCTCCAACGCGGGTGACAGAGCAAGACTTTGTCTCAAAAAAAAAAAAAAAAAACACTAGCCAAAATTTGATCCAAAAACTCCTGTACAGAAGGGTGTGGGGGAATTCTCTGTACTTCCCATTCAATTTTTCTGTAAACCTAAAACTTCTCTAAAAAATAGTCTATAATTTTTTTAAAACACAGAAACAAACAATTACACGTTCTAATAATTCTCAACTGATAAGAAAGCTTATGTGGGCCAGGTGCGGTGGCTCACACCTGTAATCTCAGCACTTTGGGAGGCCAAGGTGGGTGAATCACTTGAGGCCAGGAGTTCGAGACCAGCCTGGGCAGCATGGCAAAACCTCATCTCTACTAGAATTCAAAAATTAGCCAGGTGTGGTGCATGCACCTGTAGTCCCAGCTACTCGGGAGGCTGAGGCACAAGAATGACTGGAACTGAGGAGGCAGAGGTTGCAGTGAGCCGAGATCACACCATTGCACTCCAGCCTGGGTGACAAAGTGAGACTCTGTCTCAAAAATCAGCCCAGTTGGCTGAACAGAAGCTAGTAAGTATAATAGTTTTAAAGCTTTACCAAATTTCCCAGGCTATCTCAGTTTGTACAGCTACGCCATCCAGCTAATTATTTGCAGGTTTAAATATGACCTCACCGTTTTCCCAGGTTCATTTCCGAAACGGACAGGCCAGAGCGAGTCAGTGCTTTCTAAGTGCCTGCATACAAATTGCAAAGAGACCACAGGTCTGAGGGGGTGCACTGGCATCAACAGGCAGCTGTCCCAGTCACTAAGAATTCTCCACCTTCATTGCACTTAGGCAGCCTGGTCATCTCACCAAAACCAGCACTTTCAGAGTTAGAATTCCACAATCACCAAAATCCCCTACAAAAAGGTAGTGATAGGTGAGTAATATATTTTTAATTTCCTATAGTCCAGAGAACTTTAAAACTACATTGAATGTTTTCCATGATTTAGGCTTAACATGACAAATCCAGAGGATGTATTCTCTACATCCCAGTGCATATTCGTGAGTGATGTGGATACAAATCGACACATTCTTCAGATTTTTCATGTACATATAAGATGAAATAATGAATAGGAAAGCACTTTATAAAATGCACAATACAGAGGTAAGGTTCAGATTTTTAATCAATTTCCCCATGTGCCATAGTTATTCTTGCGACAACTGGCACTTCTCAAAATAATGAGACTTAGAGTCAAATCAGTTTTTTCTCTATGGTTAGAATATGACTTGAAAAGTCTGTCCAGCCTCTGTTATTGATATTCAATATCTAAAAATGTCACCACCGTGTTATAGCAATTTGGCTGCCTCAATGGATTAATAATCATAAAATTTACACATGTGAAGATAATAAACCAAACATTGTTTAAGCATCTTATTTTAGCTTAGTGCTCCCAAAGATATGTCCAGTACAGTGACCTAATGTAACAACTCATTATAAACAAATAAATTCTCTGCTATTCAATTAGCAAAGGACAAAAAAAAATAAGAAAATAAAATTCTGATCTCCGTACTGCCAAGGAATTGTGGGACACACTTTGTCACTGTTACTGAGCAGATAAGTCGAGCAATGTTTTTGAAAAAAATAAGGCAATAAAGATCACATTTTTAAAAATGTAAGCATTTAACCAAATAATCTAATTTTTTGGAATCGACACTAAAAAATAAATTACCATAACAGCCATAAAATATTCAAATGTTTGTTGTGGCATAACTTAGAATAGCCCCAAATTGGAAACACCTTAAGTGTCTCCCAGTGGGAACAGGTTAAATGAATTATTGTGTAGCCAAATGATAGAATATCATTCTGCCATTAAAAACTATTACAGGCATTTTGCTGGTCGCTATGAAGAAGAAACTGGTACCACCTGGCTCTCCTTCAGTGAACAGCTAGAACTCTGGACACAGGATGTAAAGAATGAGTTTCAAATATTGGACAGCAGGCAGCGCGGGAAAGTGACTCCCGGGAGAAGAGCCCAGGATTGCTTTGCTTTCTGACTAGAGGCACTTTCTGGACTGTGCTTTGTCAATGTTTTATAAAGTTAAATATACATATATCTTGTGGCCAGTTCCACTCCTAGAGAAATGAAAACATCCAGAAAGATTTGTAAGAATGTCCGCAGCAGCATGTTTACAATAGACAAAAACTGGAAATACCCAGCAAGACAGTGGATAAATAAATGTTGGTATATCCACAAAGTGAAATACTACACAGAAATGAATGGAACAAGCCACTCATACAAGCAACGGCATGTGAATCTGACAGACCTCATGCTCGGAGAAAGAAGCCAGACACAAAAAAGACAACACTGTGATTCCATTGATAAGAAGTCATCTCACAGGCAAAAAAAATTTAGGACAGCGGTTCCTCTGGCTGCTGGGAGGGAGGAGAGCAAGTGGGGAATTGGCTGGGAAGCGGGTGGGGGAACCTTTTGGGGTGATGGAAACGTTCTATATCTTGACAAGGGGATGGCTTATACAAGTGTCTGTATTTATCAAAACTCACCCAACTATACATCCAAGATCTGTGCATTTCACTATATGTCAATTATATCCCAATAAACAGAAAAAAACAAAAACAAAAAACAAAAAACGAAAGGAAATGTTTATTCTAGGACTGAACGTACTATGTCAGCTCCACAGACACGCCAGGTTTTCTAATTTCCAGGTCTTTCCCACCCTACTCTTTCCTGCTGCTTCCTTCTGTATTCCCTCCTCCCTTCCTCCAGTGGGTCCTTTTTGCATTGTTTCTTTTTTTGGTCTTTTTTTTTTTTTTTTTTTTTGAGACGGTGTTTTGCTTTTGTTGCCCAGGCTGGAGTGCAATGGCGTGATCTCGGCTCACCGCAACCTCCACCCTCCGGGTTCAACTGATTCTCCTGACTCAGCCTCCTGAGTAGCTGGGATTACAGGTATGTGCCACCATGCTTGGCTAATTTTGTATTTTTAGTAGAGACAGGGTTTCCCCATGTTGGTCAGACTGGTCTCGAACTCCCGACCTCAGGTGGTCTGCCTGCCTCAGCCTCCCAAAATGCTGGGATTACAGGCATGAGACACCACTCCTAGCCCGCATTGTTTCTTTGAACTGCTAAGTGGTCCTTCCTATGTGTTCTCTGTGTGCTCCCAGCCCCTGCACACTCTGCGCCACTCAGTAGAAGCCTATTTTTCCCCACCAGACCAGAAGGCCCTTGAGACCTGGGGCCTGCCTTAAACACGCAATGAAAGTGACCTGCTCATCACTGCTAATAGCCGACGTAGTGAAGGAACCGACCATGTGTTGTGCACTTTCTCTGCACTAAGGGCTTAACGTGGATCTGATCATTGTCTTGTTCATCGACGAATCCTGAGATCCCAGTATGCACAAGGCAGAGATTCCGTGATTTCTTAAATATATTCAGTGTTCTCAGATATGATGCAATGGAGCAAAAGGTCACCCCTGGTTGTAAGAATCACAGGGGATTTTTTAAAATAACTTTTTTCTTACATTTTTCTACAGTTTAAAAAGTTTCTGCTATTATATGTTACCAGTACATCAAAATAAAGGAAGTTCTGTGTAGAGAAAAGGTCCACTGAAGACATTAAAAACACAAGAGATATTTTGAGATCTAGCTGAGGTTTTTATAAGCCATTTTTTAAAAAATGTTGTTACAGCTCTGTTTTTAAAGATGGAAATGCTACAATCTGAGTAGAAGCTAAGTCAATACATAAAAAGAAAAGAAAAAGCTAGAATGGACACCAAACTGCACTATATTTTTCAAAGAAAAATTTCTTGAGAAATTAAAACTTATCCCTTTTTTTTTCAGCTTCAATATAACAGGAAGAAATAATTTCAGAACGGACTTCCCTCTTTTCCCATAAATATACAAAAATCTTTACTTTGATGCCAAAACAGTTGGGGATATGAAAAGCATATTGTGATCCAATCCTGCAAAACCGTCTTCACGGATTTCCCTGAATCCTCCCAGGCCCAATGCAAGAAGTCCTGCTGGGTAGAAACACTGAAAGTGTGCGGCCAAACCTTGGCAACTCAAAATCTAAAGAGAACTGAGCTCTGCCAAATGGCAAAATGGTTATCCTGGACTATCTGGCAACCCCCACCAATAATACATAAGTGAGAAAGCTTAAATACAAATCTTAACACGAAACAAAACTCCATCTTGTTCCTAAGCCTGGCCTCAATTGTTTTCACTTATTCAGCTCACTTACTGTGAAAAGAACAGTATCTGCATTCCTGTTCGGTTCCTATAAGCTCTTCACCTCACCTAAAGACAGGGGTGCGGCCCCTACAAGATAAGATATGCAAGGCTGCAAAGATTAAAGCCTTCCAGAGAAAGACCCTTTCAGAAGGCTAAGGTAGTAGTAGTTTTAAAACAGGCCTCAAATTCTTCACCCCTCCTCCGGTTGATGGGTGAGGCTGGTCTATCTTTCCCAACTTGAATCTCCGCCAACCTGAGTGACCGGGTGTCTCATAGAGCACAGGGAAACTGGCACTGTGTGACTGGAGACCAGGTCTAAGAGGCGACACAACTGCTGCCTCCTGCCCCAAGCTGCCCTATAAGCCAGCTGCCTTAAGGCCGCCATGCTGTGAGGAAGCTCTGGCACCCATGTGGAAAGACCACACAGAGAAGCCCTGAACCCTCATGAACATAGCCTCCAGCTGCCCCAGGGACCTTCTCCCAGCTGCTCCAGCACCCTCTTCCCCAGGTTCCCCAAACCCCCTCTTCCAGCTGCCCCAGAGACCCTCTTCCCTAAGCTGCTCCAACTTTAGCCCCCATGGTCTGCAGCCTTAGACATACCCACTCAGGCCTTTCCGAAATCCTGACCCCACCGAAATCAGGAAAGGTATAAAATGAATGTTGCTGTTTTAAGCCATAAAGTTTCACAGTGATTTCTTCCACAACAGATAACTAGCAGAGAAGCTATGCATGAGAAAATAAAACGAGGTAATGAAAATGTGAAAACGAAAGAAAGACCTATTTCTGAGGTTAGCAGCTTCACAGAAAACATGACAACAAAGATAAAAATGTCTGAAGGGCAGGAATTTAGGGTGGCTTACTTCCAAATCATAATGATGAGCTTAAGATTTCTTCCAATCTATTTATTTTACCAAGCAAATCAAGAAACCTTAATATCTGAAATTGGTGGAGGCCAGTATGAAGTAATAGAAACTGGAATAGAATCATTAGAGTACAAACAAGCATACAGTAAAAGTAATTTTTATCTGAGTGCTTCTAGGAAGGGTTTCTGCCTAACCTCTTTTCAGGAACAGCCAAAATTCACTTGTAATGAGACGCTCCAAGTTACATGCAATTCTTGCAATAAAAATCTTTAAAGATTTTATCTTAAGAATGTGAAATTTGCCTATTTTCTTGTTGACCTTGTCGATGTGCTTAATAAACACTTTATATTTGAATGATATAATAATAAACCTCACCTAGTACTGGTCAATTTTTCAGAAATTTGGGGGAAAAAAACAACTGACATCTGAATTAATGAGGTTTTACAAAACCCAGCAAACAAGCAGCTCTTGTCTAAAGGTTTGCATAAAACAAAGGCCCCTCTGTGATTATGTTCCCACAACAAAGTGCTACTTCCTAATTAAACCTACACATAAAATAAAGCAGGGCTCCAAAAGGCAGCTTTATTTTCAATGCCATAGGGAACTTTCCTTCTTTACAAAACAGATCTTATCTTCTAAAAGACCATTATACATTTTTATTCACACATCTGACCCTCACTCCCAGTGAAATGTTCTCTGGGTTTAAAAGCTTTTTAAGGAAAAGAGAAGATACTGATTTATTTTCCTCCTTCTTCGTAAAAAAAAAAAAAAAAAAAAAAAAGGTTAGGTAGCACCCAATTCTATCAGCCACTGCAAAAGCATGAAGAAGTGTCAATACCCTACTGGATTCATGGGGGAGAGGACCCTACTGAGCAGGCAAACAGAAGAGGGAAGCGGATAGAATCTGAACACTCCCAACATCAGGAGAGAATTGCAAGAGCTCTTGCCAGTCTCCCCATAAAGTCAGAACAAAGGAAAACAATAATTGGAGACCAAAGACAAGGCGACAGCGTGGCATGGTGTAGAGGGAACCAGAGGTCCTGGTTTCCAGGCCTAGCCTGAGCACGTGCAGCTATAGACCCCGGGCAAGCCTGTGACCCGCTTGCTCTGTGCTGTGATTTTTTGTACCTGCAAAGAGGAGATCATTCACATTCCAGAACTGCTGGGAAAAGCAGATGAAATAATACGGATGAGGAAAAAAATGCTGAATAGTCTATAATTCATATCTATAAGTTCCTATATGTGTAGCTGTTAATAACATTCCTCTTTCAAAAGATGCTCAAAACAAAATTAACCATAAATTTGTCATATAAACCTCAAATGTGATTGATATTCACTGCATTATTTCATGGGTATATGTACGAAATGAACCTTTTTTCATCGATAGCTCAAGTTATCACCCATAACAGAAAAAGCACCAAAATGTTAGGCCTGAGGATTCTTGGGCAAATGATGGGTAAGCCATATATATAGAAACTATTAATGTAGCTTTAACAATTATTAATCTTGAGTTTTAGTTATACTGGGAAATGCTCATGATATAAAATTACATAAAACATTCAAACACGAATTTATATATCACATAATCTGTCTCAGCTGGACGGTCAGAGTGGTGCAATGATGCAGAGTCCAGGCTCTTAAGCTTCAGTGAGTCTCACCCTTGAGCAAGCCTCTTTAAACTCTCTAAGTCTCAGTTTTGTCATCTGTCTAAAGGGGATAATAACAGGAGCCAACTCATAGGCGATTATGAGAATTCAATGACATAATCCTCATCAAGTGCATAGCACAATGTCTGGCGCAGTAAGTATGTAATACATAATAGTACTGTCGTAGCATTATTAAATGCACAGAATTGTAGGCAAATGACACAGTCAATATTCCAAGATACCAATTAGCGATTGCTACAGGGTGAAGAGATGATGTGTTTCTGCCCGTTTACGCTTATCTGTATCTTCCATTTTTCTATGATGATTCCATCTTAATTTCCTAATCAGAAAAAACAGAGTAATTATTGACTTATGAATTTCTCAAAATCTGCATAACTGCACTCCTTAATCCTGTTAGCTAACTGTGATTAGATTCTATTAAGCCCTTGTTTAACATTTCCCTTGGTGATATCTGAAGATTCTTTGGGAATCTAAAGTAATTTGCGTATTAGAAATATGACAAAGGGAAAAAAACTCAGGTTTATTAAACATGAGGAGTTTGTTAGGTACTCTACATCCTTCACGCTATCACATTTCACTTTGTATATATCACCCTACCATACTTTATGCATCTCCACCAAATCACGCCACCAAAACCCAACAGTTAATACACAAATGGAACTGCTTCTGTATTTCCTCCATCCTTATCCTGAAGGTCTCGGGACCAAGCTGGTGCCCTGATGTAGTCTCTCAGCTGAGAACCAAGAACACCTAGTCTGTAATGTATTAGACAGCAGTCCATGATTTCTCCAGAATTCACTGTAATATGCTTTCTACATATTCAAAAGTATTTGTAATAAAAAGGCTCAATAAATAAAAAAATCTGAGAAAGACTTGATCAGATATAAGCATAATGTGCTTTGTTTAAAAAAAAAAAACAACAAAGCACAAGCAGAATTTTTATACTGTGTAAACGGTAAAGAAATTTCTGAATACTACTTATTTTAAGTGATCTTATTTTAAAAGCCTACCCTAAAACACTGAAAATTACCTAAAGCAGTCTATAACTACATGTGTATGTTTATTTTTTAAAAATGCCTTAAACATCTAAAATGGAGACCGCCTTCTGGAATTCCTCAGACTAACTTAGTCCATCCCTTCAGGATGAAGTCAAGCATGACAAATTTCAAGACAAAGGATAGACTTACAGAGGTTTGAAATCCATATGTAAAATATCCAGGTGTTAATTTGGCCAAACTCATGTAATACCACATTCCTAATAATGAACACAGTTTTACTTTTTCCTTTAGAAAAAGGAAAATACGTTAGAAAGGTAATGGGAAAAACCAAAATCTTCCAGAGAACCATTCTTACAACTGAGACAAACACAAAGGCCAGGGTAAAAAAGAAGCTCTTGGCTGGGCGTGGTGCTCATGCCTCTAACTCCAGCACTTTGGGAAGCCGAGGCAGGTGGATCACCTGAGATCAGGAGTTCGAGACCACATACCTGTAATCCCAGCTACTCAGGAGGCTGAGGCAGGAGAATCGCTTGAACCCAGGAGGTGGAGGTTGCAGTGAGTCAAGATCAAGCCATTACACTCCAGCCTGGGTAACAACAGCGAAACTCCGTCTCAAAAAAAAAAAAAAAAGAAAAAAGAAAAAAGAAAAAAAAAGAAAAGAAAAAAGAAGCTATTTTCTTTTTTCTTTAGGGGGATTTGAAAATATTAAGGAGTGTCACATTAATTCATGTCCTACACCTGAAAGCTATTAAAAGTGTTATTTTACTTTCATAATACTGTGAACCTGAACTTGGAAAATGTCTTCTGAGGTGCACATCTTGCTACCTTATTTGCCGTAATTATTACAGAACACAAGTTCCTTGTACATCAATATATGAAGTATCACCTTGTCTTGTTAAAATCCTGCACATTTGGCCAGGCATGGTGGCTCACACCTGTAATCCTAGCACTTTGGGAGGCCGAGGCGGGCGGATCACGAGGTCCAGAGATGAGACCATCCTGGCCAACATGGTGAAACCCCGTCTACTAAAAATACAAAAAAATTAACTGGGCGTGGCGACAGGAGCCTGTAGTCCCAGCTACTCGGGAGGCTGAGGCAGGAGAATCGCTTGAACCCAGGAGACAGAAGTTGCAGTGTGCCGAGATCACGCCACTGCACTCCAGCCTGGGTGTCAGAGCGAGACTTTGTTTCAAAAAAAAAATCCTGCACATTTTAAAACTATCACTTATTCAAAGAATTCTGATTGTCATTAAATCTCCATAATTCCTATGTAAATCCTACAATGCACATTACAATTATTTGCCTCTCTTAACCAATCTCATATTTTACATGAAATTTATGAGTTCTAACACAAGAGAATGGAAATAAATAAGAATTAATGCAATGGCTTTTCTGAAAAGCTCAAATCAGAACCAGGACAATGGCTCCAAAACACCTACCATCTCTCTTCTCCCCTCCCCTCCCCTCCCCTCCCTTCTCCTCTCCTCTCCTCTCCTTTCCTTTCCCAGGAACATCAGGGCAACTGGGGCTCATCTCATATTTCTTCGCATCCTCCTATGTGGCCTTCCTTCAAGCAAGGGAAGAGGATGCAAGTGTGGCTGGAGCCAATCATACCTTCCCTTTCCCCACTCATGCTGAAGGCGCTGCTTAAGTTAGTATTGGGCAACTCTAGCTTACCTGGCCCAGACAGACTGCATCTGGCAGGGGAGACACAGTCAAGAGGTTTAACACTGTCTTGTTTTGTTTTCTTCTAGCCTTATATAATCCTCATAGAATAACTTGCGCAAAGACATTAGCAAGACAGTAAGCTAAAAGTTAGGAAATACGTGTGTTTTCCCCCCTCCCTCCCCATGCATCTGTCGGCAGCCAGCAAACAGCCTGACATATCCTGGATGGATGGGTGTGCCCTGTTGACACAGCTTCAAAGAACATCAACCATAAGGAAGCAATTTCACCCATCTCCCCAAAGACACCTGGGAATGATAAAAGTGACAAGAAATGGCACCAGGGACTCCTTCTGTATACCACTTGCCTTCACCTCGTGGAAAATAGACCAGAATGTAAATGTGTTCAGAAAGAAGCCAGACTTTCCCAAGAGTCATTGGAAGACCACAGTTGAGCAGCCCATAGACACTCTTCGATGGTGCTGGCCTGACCTACCTGTCTTAAGTCCAGAGTGATTGTGACCCAGTGATACTCTCTCCCATTCTGAATGCTGGGACTTTGCCACCAGTTATTGGTGCCATCTATGGCATGTGATATTGGATGGCGTTCTGTTAAAAGAAAATAAAAAACATGAATTCCTCTCAGCTCTTGCTTTACATTTCTTAAGTTCTAAACCATAATGCTAGTGGAAACAAAGAGCAGTGAAGGTGAACACAATGTTTATGGCTTCCTAATAGAAGTCTCAGTCCTCATTTCACAAAGTGTACATTCCCACGGAAATTTCAGAAACGAAGGCACGACACTTGCCTCTGGGGTTTGCACTGTTGCCATCACAGATCCGGCACTGTGGGTTTCGGACGGGCCGACCCGGCACATGCTCCACAAGTTTGCAGAACATCTCGGGCCCCTTCTCGCCACAGGTGGCATTGGTACCGATGTCAGCGTTGCTGGCAAGATTGAGAATGGCAGGAAACAGGCCTGAAAGTGAAAATTCACCAAATCAGCTGAGCCACTTGAAATCCAGAGAATGAGCTTACCCCATCCCACTTGGTAGGTGAATCAAAAGGAGACTGAAAGTCTATGTCTGAATGAAGGAATCCTTACACAAACACAGGATACTAGCATGGTTTCAGCTATATGAAATTCTAGGAGAAGCAAAATTCATCTATGGGGAAAAGTCAAAACATTGTTGCAGGAGGTAGGGATTGACTATGAAAGGACAGAGAAACTTTCTAGAGTAATATGTTCATATCTTGATAAAGCCTTGGGTTTCACAGGCAGATGCAGTTGTGAAAAATCATAGAATGAGTACACCTAAGATTTGGGTAGATCTGTGTATCTTAGTACGTGTACATTCTACCTCAAAAAAACAAAATAAAAGAATCATAAACAAATACCAATGTACATGGGGAAATGTTTAGGAGTAAAGTATACTTATGTCTCCAAACCACTTCGAAAGGCATCACAAAGTAAGCTGGCTTCCAATGATATGCCATCTCACACTAGTCAGAATGTCTATGACTAAAAAGTCAAAAAACAGATACCGGAGAAGCTGTGGAGAAAAGGGATGCTTATATACTGTTGGTGGGAGTGTAAATTAGTTCAGCCACTGTGGAGATCGTGCCACTGCACTCCAGCCTGGGCAATAGAGCGAGACTCAGTCTCAAAAAAATAAATAAATAAAAATCAAGGCAAGAGTATGGGTGTTCACTGTACAATTCTTTCCACTTTTCTGATTGAAAACGTTTACAATAAAATGTTGTGAAACAGGCTTTAGGGGAAGTTGCAAATGACCAATGCATATATTTATCAATGCAATTCAAACACCTATCATTGGAAAGAAGGGCATTTATTCTGTCCTCACTTTGGTCCAGTTCCCTCTGGTAGTATTTACAAGGTCTTTTCTATAATTATCTAGGATTTTATTTTTTTGTCTCTCTCTCTTCTCTTTCTTTACTCCTGTTTTCTTTGGTGAATAAAATTTTAGAACCCAAAGATCCAGTTTTCAAAATGCTTTTCAAGTCATTATTGATCTTTGCCTTTGTACAGTTTCTTTGTCTCAGCTGATTTTATCTTTAAGCAGCCAAGATCAGTACCAGGTCCAAACTATTCAGGAAATAATTTCCGGGTGACTGTGAGAAAAGTCCCTCCATTCGGTTCTTTGGAGGTTTAACTTTATCTTGGTAAAAGGGGATAGCAGCAGTGAAGACTCTATGAAGATACAGAAACGATGGTGTGACGCGACGTTGAAGAGGCGTTCTCCAGGCATGGACACTGAGCTGAGAGCGTACTACAATGGTCTCAGCTCAGTGGCGTTTCTCTAACATACTACGACTTGATCTTAAAAGATCACAGAATATAAAATCTTTTCTTTGTAAAAACCATATAGAAATACCATTACTGAAATGTTTATTTTTCAGTGAAATTGAAAATAGCACAGTGCAATTTTAGTTACACAGAAGGAATTCATGGCTTCAATTGTTACTTTTTAGGCACTGCCTAATACATTCAACGATCTTTTCCATTATAAATATTTTAAATTTTAAATTATAAAACAAAAATGGTTCTTTTTCTAACACTTGCTACACTAAAAAACTTACCATGCATCTATTTAAAAAAAATTAGGTAGTCTTTCAAAACCTTTTTACATAAAACAGAACTACCTATTAATGATTCTACTCAAATAGAAGGACCCCATTCTGTCAATAAGTCCTTACCCTCTCAAGATAAAATGGTTATTTAATATTTGTACTCTAAAGCCTTATTCTTAATTTTGAAACATAACATGGACTTACATCATATACTATGTTTAATATATTTATTTTCATTTTTAACTTAAAGATGCTTATTTTTATCATATCCCTGTCAAGGGACTTCTTTTCTTAATATAAACTAAGAAAAAAATGCTTTATGAGGAACCAGATGAGGCATTATGTTTAATCATGCAGCTCCCCAATTTATTATTTGCATCTAGCAGTAGTTAGACAGTTATATTTTATGTAATAATGGAGCTCCTACAGTAACATATACATTCTTATATGTGGTACTTACCTGTAGCAGGGGCTGACATTTATTCTATTTGGTACTAAGATAAACAATAATTTCCTCCATCCTTTATGACCATAACATTCTAGTATTCTGATTCAAATTTCTCTTATGAGCTAATCATTTAAAATAAAATATGCTTTCAAACTATGGCGTTTTGTCCAAACAGCTAAAATGACATTTTTTGGTTCTGTATTACATACATGCATTTAGATTTACAGTACAATCAACTGTATCCATTCCCTTCACACAGACTAGTCAAGCAAGAAAAAGAAACCAAGGTTACAAGAACTGACTTCACAAGGCATTTCTCGATTAACAACAAATACTTCACCACTTAATGAATGTTCCCACTTTCTCCTTATTCACCCCCACCAGTTGCAGGACATCAAAAGAACTCCCCACTACCCCCCAATCTGAGTAACTGCAGGGTCTTGTTATTGAGAGGGGAGTGGGCCAGGGAGTCATGGGGGCCCCACACACTATCTCCGCCGGAGTCTTTGCCCTGAGCCACTGAGGAAAAGCAGCTCAAACCTCATGAACATAAATTTAACCGTTTTTGGAGAATAATATCTCAGTTATAGTAATGAGCATCAGATAGTTCTTTGCACTGGACAGGTTTCTTATCTGGCTGTTTTATATATATATATATATTATATATAGATATATTTGTTTGTTTGTTTGGTTGGTTGGTTTTTGAGACAGAGTCTCGCTCTGTCGCCCAGGCTGGAGTGCAGTGGCACGATCTTGGCTCACTTCAACCTCCACCTCCTAGGTTCAAGCGATTCTCCTGCCTCAGCCTACTGAGTTGCTGGGATTACATGCATGCACCACCGCGCCCGGCTAATTTTTCTATTTTTAGTAGAGACAGGGTTTCACCATGTTGGTCAGGCTGGTCTCGAACTCCTGACCTCAAGTGATCCACCCGCCTCAGCCTCCCAAAGTGCTGGTGAGCCACCGCGCCTGGCCCTAAATATACTTTTAATAAAAAGAAAGATTGCTTTTTTTATTGAAAGTATATTTAGAAGAAATATACTTCATTAGCATGCCTATGCAAGTAAAACCTTCAAATAATTAATTTCATAAAAATATCTGTGTTGTCTTTCACTAAAACTAAATCTTCCTTCTCAGATAAGCTAATATTTGGAAAAAAATCTTCACTAAAAGTGATGTCTTACATATTATATTTACTCCCTTTTCATAGTTATAGAGTAATCACTATCCTTTTGTTGGAAAGAACCACATCTGTTCAAAGATGAAAGAAGATGAAAGAAGGTTGGGGCCAGGCGTGATGACTCACGTCTGTAATCCCAGCACTTTGGAAGGCCGAGGTGGGGTGGATCACTTGAGGTCAGGAGTTCGAGACCAGCCTGGCCACCATGGTGAAACTCCATCTCTACTAAAAATACAAAAAAATTAGTGGGGCGTGGTGGCACACGCCTGTAATACCAGCTACTCAGGAGGCTAAGGCAGGAGAATCACTTAAACTTAAGAAGCGGAGGTTGCAGTGAGCCAAAATCATGCCACTGCACTCCAGCCTGGGCAACACAGAGAGACTTTGTCTCAAAAAAAGAAGTGGGGGTGGGGGATCAGTTAGAAATGTGTACTAGAGCAAGCACATTTTAAACATAATCTTTTTTTTTTGAGATGGGGCTTCACTCTTTTTGCCCAGGCTGGTAAACAAAATTTTTTTTTTATTATTATTATTATACTTTAAGTTCTAGTGTACATGTGCACAACGTGCAGGTTTGTTACAAATGTATACATGTGCCATGTTGGTGTGCTGCACCCATTAACTCGTCATTTACATGAGGTATATCTCCTAATGCTATCCCTCCCCCCTCCCCCCATCCCATGATAGGCCCCAGTGTGTGATGTTCCCCTTCCTGTGTCCAAGTGTTCTCATTGTTCAATTCCCACCTATGACTGAGAACATGCCGTGTTTGGCTTTCTGCTCTTGCGATAGTTTGCTGAGAATGATGGTTTCCAGTGGCATCCATGTCCCTACAAAGGACATGAACTCATCCTTTCTATGGCTGCGTAGTATTTCATGGTGTATATGTGCCACATTTTCTTAATCCAGTCTGTCATTGATGGACATTTGGGTTGGTTCCAAGTCTTTGCTATTGTGAATAGTGCCCCAATAAACATATGTGTGCATGTGTCTTTATAGCAGCATGATTTATAGTCCTTTGGGTATATACCCAGTAATGGGATGGCTGGGTCAAATGGTATTTCTAGTTCTAGATCCTTGAGGAATCGCCACACTGTCTTCCACAATGGTTAAACTAGTTTACAGTCCCACCAACAGCATAAAAGCATTCGTATTTCTCCACATCCTTTCCAGCACCTGTTGCTTCCTGACTTTTTAATGATCGCCATTCTAACTGGTGTGAGATGATATCTCATTGTGGTTTGGATTTGCATTTCTCTGATGGTTAGTGATGATGAGCATTTTTTCATGTGTCTGTTGGCTGTCTTCTTTTGAGAAGTGTCTGTTCATATCCTTCACCCACTTTTTGATGGGGTTGTTTTTTTCTTGTAAATTTGTTTGAGTTCTTTATAGGTGCTGGATATTAGTAGATTGCAAAAATTTTCTCCCATTCTGTAGGTTGCCTGTTCACTCTGATGGTAGTTTCTTTCGCTGTGCAGAAGCTCTTTAGTTTAATTAGATCCCATTTGTCAATTTTGGCTTTTGTTGCCATGGCTTTTGGTGTTTTACACATGAAGTCCTTGCTGATGCCTGTGTCCTGAATGGTATTGCCTAGGTTTTCTTCTAGGGTTTTTATGGTTTTAGGTCTAACATTTAAGTCTCTAATCCATCTTGAATTAATTTTTGTATAAAGTGTAAGGAAGGGATCCAGTTTCAGCTTTCTACATATGGTTAGCCAGTTTTCCCAGCACCATTTATTAAATAGGGAATCCTTTCCCCATTTCTTTTTTTTTTTTTTTTTTTCAGGGTTTTCAAAGATCAGATGTGTGGCATTATTTCTGAGGGCTCTGTACTGTTCCACTGGTCTATGTCTCTGTTTTGGTACCAGTACTTTGCTGTTTTGGTTACTGTAGACTTGTAGTATAGTTTGAAGTCAGGTAGCATGATGCCTCCAGCTTTGGTCTTTTGGCTTAGGATTGTCTTGGCAATGCAGGTTCTTCTTTGGTTCCATATGAACTCTAAAGTAGTTTTTTCCAATTCTGTGAAGAAAGTCATTGGTAGCTTAACGGGGATGGCATTGAATCTATAAATTACCATGGGCAGTATGGCCATTTTCACAATATTGATTCTTCCTATCCATGAGCATGGAATGTTCTTCCATTTGTTTGTGTCCTCTTTTATTTTGTTGAGCAGTGGTTTGTAGTTCTCCTTGAAGAGGTCCTTCACATCCCTTGTAAGTTGGATTCCCAGATATTTTATTCTATTTGAAGCAATTGTGAATGGGAGTTCACTCATGATTTGGCTCTCTGTTTGTCTGTTACTGGTGTATAGGAATGCTTGTGATTTTTGCACATTGATTTTGTATCCTGAGACTTTACTGAGGTTGCTTATCAGCTTAAGGAGATTTTGGGCTGAGACGATCGGGTTTTCTAAATATACAATCATGTCATCTGCAAACAGGGACAATTTGACTTCTTCTTTTCCTAATTGAATACCCTTTATTTCTTTCTCCTGCCTGATTGCCCTGGCCAGAACTTCTATTCCAACACTATGTTGAATAGGAGTGGTGAGAGAGGGCATCCCTGTCTTGTGCCAGTTTTCAAAGGGAATGCTTCCAGTTTTTGTCCATTCAGTATGATACTGGCTGTGGATTTGTCATAAATAGCTCTTATTATTTTGAGATACGTTCCATCAATACCGAATTTATTGAGAGTTTTTAGCATGAAGGGCTGTTGAATTTTGTCAAAAGCTTTTTCTGCATCTATTGAGATAATCGTATGGTTTTTGTCCTTGGTTCTGTTTCTATGCTGGATTACATTTATGGATTTGCATATGTTGAAGCAGCCTTACATCCTAGGGATGAAGCCCACTTGATCACAGTGGTTAAGCTTTTTGATGTGCTGCTGGATTTGGCTTGCCAGTATTTTACTGAGGATTTTTGCATTGATGTTCATCAGGGATATTGGTCTAAAATTCTCTTTTTTTGCTGTGTCTCTGCCAGGCTTTCGTATCAGGATGATATTGGCCTCATAAAATGATTAAGGGAGGATTCCCTCTTTTTCTATTGATTTGAATAGTTTCAAAAGGAATGGTACCAGCTCCTCCTTGTACCTCTGGTAGAATTCGGCTGTGAATCCGTCTGGTCCTGGACTTTTTTTGGTTGGTAGGCTACTAATTATTGCCTCAATTTCAGAGACTATTATTGGTCTATTCAGGGATTCAACTTCTTCCTGGTTTAGTCTTGGGAGGGTGTATGTGTCCAGGAATTTATCCATTTCTTCTAGGTTTTCTAGTTTATTTGCATAGAGGTGTTTATAGTATTCTCTGATGGTAGTTTGTATTTCTGTGGGGTCGGTGGTGATACCAGCTTTATCATTTTTTATTGCATCTATTTGATTCTTCTCTCTTTTCTTCTTTATTAGTCTTGCTAGCGGTCTATCAATTTTGCTGATCTTTTCAAAAAACCAGCTCCTGGATTCATTGATTTTTTGAAGGGATTTTTGCGTCTCTCTATCTCCTTCAGGTCTGCTCTGATCTTAGTTATTTCTTGCCTTCTGCTAGCTTTTGAATGTGTTTGCTCTTGCTTCTCTAGTTCTTTTAATTGTGACGTTAGGGTGTCAATTTTAGATCTTTCCTGATTTCTCTTGTGGGCATTTAGTGCTATAAATTTCCCTCTACACACTACTTTAAGTGTGTCCCAGAGATTCTGGTATGTTGTATCTTTGTTCTCATTGGTTTCAAAGAACATTTTTATTTCTGCCTTCATTTCATTATTTACCCGATAGTCATTCAGGAGCAGGTTGTTCGGTTTCCATGTAGTTGAACAGTTTTGAGTGAGTTTCTTAATCCTGAGTTCTAGTTTGCACTGTGGTCTGAGAGACAGTTTGTTATAATTTCTGTGCTTTTACATTTGCTGAGGAGTGCTTCACTTCCAACTATGTGGTCAATTTTGGAATAAGTGTGATGTGGTGCTGAGAAGAATGTATATTCTGTTGATTTGGGGTGGAGAGTTCTGTAGATGTCTATTAGGTCTACTTGGTGCAGAGCTGAGTTCAATTCCTGGATATCCTTGCTAACTTTCTGTCTCGTTGATCTGTCTAATGTTGACAGTTGGGTGTTAAAGTCTCCCATTATTATTGTATGGGAGTCTAAGTTGCTTTGTAGGTCTCTAAGGACCTACTTTATGAATCTGGGTGCTCCTGTATTGGGTGCATATATATTTAGGAGAGTTAGCTCTTCTTGTTGAATTGATCCCTTTACCATTATGTAATGGCCTTCTTTGTCTCTTCTGATCTTTGATGGTTTAAAGTCTGTTTTATCAGAGACTAGGATTGCAACCCCTGCCTTTTTTTTGCTTTCCATTTACTTGGTAGATCTTCCTCCATCCCTTTATTTTGAGTCTATGTGTGTTTCTGCATGTGAGATGGGTCTCCTGAATACAGCACCCTCATGGGTCTTGACTCTTTGTCCAATTTGCCAGTCTGTGTCTTTTAATTGGAGTATTTAGCCCATTTACATTTAAGCTTAATATTGTTATGTGTGAATTTGATCCTGTCACTATGATGTTAGCTGGTTATTTTGCTCATTAGTTGATGCAGTTTCCTCCTAGCATCAATGGTCTTTACATTTTGGCATGTTTTTGCAGTGGCTGGTACCGGTTGTTTATTTCCATGTTTAGTGCTTCCTTCAGAAGCTCTTGTAAGGCAGGCCTGGTGGTTACAAAATCTCTCAGCATTTGCTTGTCTGTAAAGGATTTTGTTTCTCCTTCACTTATGAAACTTAGTTTGACTGGATATGAAATTCTGGGTTGAAAATTCTTTTCTTAAAGAACGTTGAATATTGGCCCCCACTCTCTTCTGACTTGTAGAGTTTCTGCCAAGAGATCCACTGTTAGTCTGATGGGCTTCCCTCTGTGGGTAACCCAACCTTTCTCTCTGGCTGCCCTTAACATTTTTTCCTTCATTTCAACTTTGGTGAATCTGACAATTACGTGTCTTGGAGTTGCTCTTCTCGAGGAGTGTCTTTCTGGTGTTCTCTGTATTTCCTGAATTTGAATGTTGACCTGCCTTGCTAGGTTGGGGAAGTTCTCCTGGATAATATGCTGCAGAGTCTTTTCCAACTTGGTTCCACTCTCCCCATCACTTTCAGGTACACCAAATCAGTAGATTTGGTCTTTTCACATAGTCCCATATTTCTTGGAGGCTTTGTTAATTTCTTTTTACTCTTTTTTCTCTAAACTTCTCTTCTCACTTCATTTCATTCATTTGATCTTCAATCACTGATATCCTTTCTTCCAGTTGATCGAATCAGTTATTGAAGCTTGTGCATTTGTCACGTAGTTCTCGTGCCATGGTTTTCAGCTCTATCAGGTCATTTAAGGACTTCTCTACATTGGTTATTCTAGTTAGCCATTCATCTAATCTTTTTTCAAGGTTTTTAGCTTCTTTGTGATGGGTTCAAACTTCTTCCTTTAGCTTGGAAAAGTTTGATCATCTGAAGCCTTCTTCTCTCAACTCATCAAAGTCATTCTCCATCCAGCTTTGTTCCGTTGCTGGCGAGGAGCTGTATTCCTTTGAAGGGGGAGAGGTGCTCTGATTTTTAGAATTTTCAGCTTTTCTGCTCTGTTTTACCCCATACTTTGTGGTTTTATCTACTTTTGGTCTTTGATGATGGTGACGTACAGATGGGGTTTTGGTGTGGATGTCTTTTCTGTTTGTTAGTTTTCCTTCTAAGAGTCAGGACCCTCAGATGTAGATCTGTTGGAGTTTGCTGGAGGTCCACTCCAGATCCTGTTTGCCTGGGTATCAGCAGCGGAGGCTGCAGAAGAGTGAATATTGCTGAACAGCAAATGTTGTTGCCTGATTGTTCCTCCAGAAGCTTTGTCTCAGAGGGGTACCCAGCGTGTGAGGTGTCAGTCTGCCCCTACTGGGGGGTGCCTCCCAGTTAGGCTACTTGGGGGTCAGGGACCCACTGAAGCAGGTAGTCTGTCCATTCTCAGATCTCAAACTCCATGCTGGGAGAACTACTACTCTCTTCAAAGCTGTCAGACAGGGACATTTAAATCTGCAGCGGTTTCTGCTGTCTTTTGTTTGGCTATGCCCTGTCCCCAGAGGTGGAGTCTACAGAGGCAGGCAGGCCTCCTTGAGCTGCAGTGGGCTCCACCCAGTTCGAGCTTCCGGGCCCCTTTGTTTACCTACTGAAGCCTCAACAATGGCGGGCGCCCCCCTCCCAGCCTCGCTGCTGCCTTGCAGTTAGGTCTCAGACTGCTGTGCTAGCAATGAGGGAGGTTTCGTGGGCGTGGGACTCTCCAAGCCAGGTGCGGGATATAATCTCCTGGTGTGCTGTTTGCTAACACCCTTGGAAAAGCGCAGTATTAGGGTGGGAGTGACCCAATTTTCCAGGTGCTGTGTGCCAAGGTTGCCCTTGGCTAGGAAAGGGGATTCCCTTACTCTTTGCGCTTCCCAGGTGAGGCGATGCCTCGCCCTGCTTCGGCTCTCACTCAGTGGGCTGCACCCGCTGTCCTGCACCCACTGTCTGACAGGTCCCAGTGAGATTAACCTGGTACTCAGTTGGAAATGCAGAAATCACCTGTCTTCTGTGCCCGTCACACTGGGAGCTGTAGCCTGGAGCTGTTCCTATTTGGCCATCTTGTATTTATTTCCCAACAGATTTTTTTTTTAAAGTCCCTGAGGTTGCTGACTCATTGCAGACCACTGAAATATTTCAATAAAGGGGAACCACATGAGCATTGAGCAGGAGGTGGGATAGGAAATCAGAGAGTGAGAAGGAGCATTAGGATCAGGACAGTACCAAGAAGGTATGTTTGGTTTTACACGTAACAATCAAGGGTAGAATGAGGATTGTAGCTATGTAGTGTGATACAGTTTTCCCAGTACTTCATCAAGGACTTAATAAATCAGTCTGCATGTTTTTTGTTGAGAAATGTTACTCACTTTAGTTACTGTTACTGTGATACTAATTTCTACTTTTTTTCTTCTACTCAGGACACACAATGGAACCATTCCTCTATTGTGGATTTAACCAGCAGCTAAAAAATTTATAAAGCCCAACTCCATCCAGCATGAAATAAATTCCTTCTCATTCACTAGTAGTTATTGTTTTTAAACCTTTCCTGTATACTTGGCCTTTTGAAGTGCATTTCAGGACTGTGTTAACCTGCGGGAAGATTCCCTTATAAACATTAGGTGAAAAATTGCAACCAAGGTGACAGACCACAATGCTACTACCATAATTACCACACCTGAGACACTTCCAGATAGTTTAATAATTTATTTTTCGAGGTTTTTGGGTTTCTTCCCAGCAGAATATATCTTCCCTGTCTTAAAACTAAAGCATCTTTTTAAAATGTTGGCTAGGCCTGAGGCTCATTACAACTTCTTTGCCAATATTTTTCAACTGATTCAGAAGCCAAGCGTTCAAAGTCTTAATTTATTTGTGTGTAAGAGAAGTGTGAGGTTTTTTCCCATTTTGGGAAAAAAAAAGAGTTTTTGAGTTTCAGAAAATGTTGTATTTGCTCGATCCATACTCAAAATCAACATGATGTTCTGAAAAGAAAATTATTTGCAATTCTTAGCTACAGGATCTGGGGCAATATTTCCAGATCATTTTTTTCCAGAATGAAACAAGAGAATATGAATATTTTATATGGTTGAATAATCAGGGTGGTTTCTGGTGTTGGGATTTTTTATTTTGAAAAACAAAGCTACTTATTCAATCTATGGAGAAATTTGGAAAAGGAGGAATTTAAGTTTCTAAACTTCTCAATCTAAATTGAGAAATTTGTGATTTTTAAAAAACATTCAAACCCATTTTGTTTTCCATTTATTTTACTCTTAATTTTACCCATTCGCCCAAGTGAACATCTATCATTTGATCAGAGAAGTCTGGTATTAGAAAGAAGTTACCCTGTTAATCAGCACTTTCTTTGAAACCTGGTAGTCATCTGACTCAGCAATAAAAACAGCACCTCTAACAACTACAAATAGCATGATTCAGTGAAAAATCCTGGAACTATTTAATAATATTCCAGGATAATAATACCAAGGTATTCTAATAACATAGTATTCCAGGTTAATAAGATTGAGGTATTCTAATGACATGAATTTTAGGAGGGTGGCTGGATTCCTATTCAGTAACATATCTATGATTTACATATATGCATCAGAAAAAGCAGGTGAGAATTGTGCCAGGCACCTCCCAGGGCACTATGATGAATGACTGAGCTTTTCCTGACTCCAGTGTTCTCACAACCAAGAAGAAAAGAGAAGCTTCTACTCACTGATGTAGGTAAGTGTAATATTAAAACTGCAGCAATATTTGAAAACAGATTTGAGAAGACATTCTAGAGTAAGAGAAATGGTCAGGCACCATCTAGGCAGAAACAAAAGTGTATGCATTCAGACAGGGACAGATATAACATCTTTCATTGACTCCTCTCCATGCTCTTTAGATCCATTTCGATTTCCCTCCCTTTGTACCTTTCACAGATCCATTCATGCCCTACTCATCCTTCCAGCCAAGTCCAGACCTTTCCTGAAACCCAGGCGAATGTCTTTCGTTCTACCTCAACTCAGCATGCCCCATTGCGCTTACCATTCATATAGAGATCATGAATTTACTGGCCTGTCTCTCCCCGATTCTTCTCCCCCACTATCCTTTTCCAAAATATAAAAACAAAAATGGTCCCAGGTCAGCATCTGGCTCGCATGAATGCCGATAACGCCTGAGTGGAAGAATGAGTGAGTGAAGGAAGGAGATCCCTCTGCCTCTCCCTCATGGACCACACAAGCGCACTGGACCCAGCGCCTAAAATCTAGACTGAGCCTGCTGCCGACTCTGTGTCTTTGGGCAAGTCAAATTCTCAGCCTCGATTTCCTTAGCTATTAAATGAATATTTCTATGAGTACTTTTTTCCTGAGATGCTGTGATTCTTAATAAACTACCTATCAAGGTAAAATAGTTTATTTTACCTTAATAAACTATTTTACCTTAATAAACTACCAGCTAAATTGACCCACCATGATCCCTCTCACTATTTGAAAAATGAGGAGAGAAAAACTTTTCTCCATTCAGTGTGTGCAAGGGTGAAGAGAAATAATTTGGTAATTCTTTGATCTTCTTGGACAAAAGAACCAAATAGAAATAGAGAGAAAAAATATTATTATTTGCTTCTCTGTGCTTTGGATTGAAGTTGACCCTTTCATCTAAACAAAGAAAGGTCTACAAAATGTCCTATAATGACTTTAGAAAGTTGACAAAAGTGTCACAATGACTGGGAGTTTTGGTAGCAGTAACAAGTCCTGGTTGAGGTATTGCAGGTAAAATTAAAGTTCATCAGGTCTTTAAATCTATCCCTTCATAGGTTAACCTTCCAGTTCTTAAGAACCAGATTTCATCACTGCTTTCCAGGATAGGAATGGATGAATGAGGGGTGGAGCACCGGCAGGAAAGTCGCTCCTGCAGAACTCCCACCATAAGATGAGTTGGAAGAGAAACAGATGATGCTGCACGCCATCTTGGCTCAGGAAGCCAGAGGATCCTGGAGGATGGCTTTGCTTCCAGCCGATGCCCATAGCACAGCTCTTCCTTCCCCTGGCCCATTCTCCAGGATGTGGGTAAACCTACATCATGTGGAATTATTTCAAGATACTAAGCTCTATTTAAATATGACATATTGAGGGTCTAACCTGTGTGTCCAGTTTCAAATGAAAATGTTGATTCTAATAATGTATTTTATATCAACTCTGTTGGAATCCAAACTCTGAAATCACTAGTGCCTAGGAAAGATGGCATTGGTAAGGAGGAAAAACACAGGCTTCACGTCAGGCAGCACCCAGCGTGAATTCCAGGTCTACCGGCTGCCATCAGTGTGACCTTGGCCAAGGGCTTTACCCCCCAGTCTCTCTGTCTGAACGATGAGAAGCACGGCACCCAGGTATTTTTGTGAGCAATCAACAATATCATGTAGGTAAAGAGTTTCATATAATGAATTAAGATCTCAACAAATAACTGCTTTTATTACTTTCATATTATCAGTGGGTATCACTACACTTCCTCAAAATAATTAGACTTTCATGATTATAGCTCATATATTTGAATCTCTGTTTCTCTTAAGTTTATGAAGAGAAGTGGGTTAGCCTTTAGGGGCCACTGGGTATGAAAAGCACATACCTCGAAATAGAAGAAACACTCTTAGCCCAGAGAAGTATGTACGGTGAGAGGCCTAAAGGAAAGTCTGGCCTCAGCTCAGCTCAGGGGCTCGTCAAGGCATGGCCACACAGCACGATTCCCCCATTCCCCCTTCCCTTCCTCCCTTCCTCTCCTCCTTCCTCCCTGCCTTTTTCTCATTTTATCTTATTGCTCTTGCTGCTGTTAGCTTTGCAACACTGAGTACTTGCACCCCTGTAAGTTAACTGCATATTTGTAAATCACAATCTCTCCTTTAATTGTCATGTAAGCCAACAAGGGAAGGCATCTCAGGAGGTGACATTGAATGGGTTATGTAAAAAATAAGAAGGAGCTAGCCATGCATGGGTAACACTGAATTTTAACGTACTTGGCTTTCTTTTTTTGTTTAAAAAAATTATTTATTATTATTACTATTTATTTTTTAGAGATTGGTCTTTACTGTGTTGCTCAGGCTGGAGTGCAGTGGTGCAATGACAGCTCACCGCTACCTCGAACTCCCATGCTCAAGCGATCCTCCCACCTCGGCCTCCCGAGTACCTGGGGCTAGGGTGCATGCCACCATGCCGGGTTAATTTTATTTTATTTATTTATTTTTCTGGTAGAGACAGAGTCTCTCAATGTTGCCCAAGCTGGTTGGACTCCTGGCCCCAAACAATCCTTCCATCTCAGCCTCCAAAACTGCTGAGATTACAGGCGCGAGTCACAGTGCCAGCTGTCTAATATATTCTTTACACATTTAAAAATATGTCGAGAAGCTGGACACGGAGGCTCACGTCTGTAATCCCAGCTTCTGGGGAGGCTGAGGCAAGAGGATCGCTTGCTCCTAGGAGCTCGAGGCTACAAAGCTATGATTTCACCACTGCACTCCAGCCTGGGAGACAGAGTGAGACCTTGTATCTAAAAAAAAACCAGCAACAAAAACCGTGCTAAGAATAGGTCCACAAGCTTTGCCAAAGGGATTAATTGGGACCATAAAGGTAAAGAACCCTGGTAGGGGCCAGGGTGGTGGCTCACGCCTGTAATCTCAGCACTTTGGGAGGCCAAGGCAGGCAAATCACTGGAGGTCAGGAATTCGAGACCACCATCAGGAGATGATGGTGAACCTCATCTCTACTAAAAATACAAAAAATTAGCTGGGCGTGGTGGAGCGCCTGTAGTCCCAGCTACTCGGGAGGTTGAGGCAGGAGAATCACTTGAACCTGGGAGGCGGACATTGCAGTGAGCCGAGATCGCGCCACTGCACTCCAGCCTGGGCAAAAAAAACAAAACAAAACAAAACAAAACAAAACAAAAAACCCTGGTAGGGAAGGTGCAAGGAGTTAAGCGCAGAGGAAGATTTCCACTTGGTGGTGAGATGACTCTGCTAGTTTCCTTGCCCTACCTCCTCTTCCAGGATCCCATGCATCCCTGGAATAAGGCAGCCAGAAGGCCCATAACTTTTTGCCCACATGGATTGTGAAGGTGAGTGTGATGGGCTCAAGCCAGGCCAAGAGCTCAGGCGAAGTCCCAGTGATCTGGGGTGGGCCTGGCAGCAGCTGCCTCCAGCCCCGGTCCTCCATGCACCCCCTGTTGCCTGAGCAAGATTTTATTTCTCCTGGGGAATAAAATCACCCTCTTCAAACATAATTATTATCTGATTTCTTGCATTTGACGCTCCAGCGTGTTTTCAGGGACATGTTCTCTGTGAATGCCGAGGGCTGTGAACACATAGGAAAGAGGTGAGGGGTGGAGATTGGGGGAGGATTAAAGGATTAAACTGAAATGATTTGGAGCAATGCATCCCCAACAGGTTCAGGAGGCTGTTTACAAACTGTGGCAAATTTCACCTTCACTCAAACCTTTTATTTCCCCAGAAAACAATACAAATATAGCCAGGTGTCATAAAGTAGGTGTGTTTAAAAATTAATCATACATGAACATGCATTCCCAATACTACATAGTTCCAAGAGGCCTCAGCTCCGCTTCTGAGCCATCAGCAAGTGGCAATGGCACCGTACAATAAGTGCTTCCTTATTCCTGGATCCTCTCCCCTGGGAAACCTGCCACCAAACATGTTCCCATAACAGGAGTACCCTGCTTAAAGAAATTCTGTTTCCAGTTATTTAAGTTAAAAATTATTTTAAACCACTACTAAATGAACTCGTTTTGTGTCTCAAAGACCAGTGTTCTCAGTAAGTTTAAATACTGAAAAATCAAAGCTAAGGCTTTAATACGTGAAATACATCAAAGTCTTGCCTGCTTAATGTAAAATGGGACTCTCATTTCCAAAGAGAACTATTTAAAATAACCAAGCAGTTATTTTATGACTCTAATAAAGAGATCTCTAACACCTGGGAGTATTTTTTTAAGGAAGGTGACTTGAGTTACTCTAAGCTCTTTCAGCTTGATGCAGAAACACTAAGGGGAGAATAGCCCCCCTCCTTCAAAAGCAAATTCTTGGTTTTTAGACTAAAGCAATTTAATCATTGATGGCTATTAGTAAAAGAAAAGCTTTAAGATAGTCTGGAGATTCCACCAGGCAAGCACCAAAACCCTTTCCAGCACAGGACAAGAAAATATGTGGGTGGTGAGAAAGACAGGGAGAGATACTGAAAGAAAGAGAACAGAGAGAGAGAGAGAGAGAGAGAGAGAGAGGGAGAGAGAGAAGGAAGGGAGGGAGAGAGGGAGGGAGGGAGGGAATAAAGACCCCATACAAACAGTGAGAGAAAAGTCAAATCCAAACTCCTGGGAGTCTGGCATTTAACACACTTGATTTCTTTTCACCCCCTTATGTGGGAAGATGAAGAGAAGTTTAATCAGAAAACAAGAGGGGGTGGTAAGCAAAAGGATTTAGCAGGGTTTTGTTAAGAGTTCCATTTCCCTAGCAATGCGCTCAGGGTGTCCTTGAAAAAGACAGAAGTTTTGATTATAAGAGAAACACATGGTATGAAGAAGTTAGGCACAAATATTTCTGCAGAAAACCAGTGTGTTATCAGTATCCGCCTACTCCTCTCACAATGGTTCATTTAAATACTTATATTCAATGACACTGTGATTTTTTCATTTAGTATACAGTTTAGTTGCAGAGAAAAGAACTTTAATTCATTCATCATGAAGCAGTTTTCTCTTTCGTTTCCAAGGACAACAATTTAAATATTCTACCTGATTAAAACTATTATTGTCCTTAGGCAAAACACAATAGCACCACAATATGCAATATATTTAAAATTTCATATCATTCCCATCGTCCTAAGAAGTCACTGTACCTCTCTCCTAAATTGTTAAAGGTGAAAAACAAAAAAGCAAGTGCAGCCTTTAAGTTGAATAATGACAACCCTTTTGGATGAAAATGCAGCTATATTAAATTTTGCTTACATCGTTTATAACACTTGCAATATTTATATCCTTTATTGAAATACTTAAAACACCAGTTTTCTAACCAGCCTAAACACTTCCGAAGGCCATGAACTTTTCTGCAAAACCCTGAAGGTCTTAGTTATTTCTTCCCCTTTCTGCTGCCACTTCTGCACTTGGTTGTACAGATTTTACTTGCTTATGCTTTAAAACTTTAGCATCCTTGTTTCACTATCCCGGAGCATGTGCTAAGGACCATTTCATGCACAATCACTTTTGGTTTAGTGCTATGCTGAAACTGTCTTGAAATGTTTAATAATTTAAAGAAAGAGTCCCACATTTTCACTTTGCACTGGCTCCTCAATTTACATGACTGGTCCTGCATGTACCTAATGGTAGCTGCGATAAGAAACTGTCCTTAGGCCGGGCGCGGTGGCTCAAGCCTGTAATCCCAGCACTTTGGGAGGCCGAGGCAGGTGGATCACGAGGTCAGGAGATCGAGACCATCCTGGCTAACATGGTGAAACCCCGTCTCTACTAAAAATACAAAAAACTAGCCGGGCGTGGTGGCGGGCGCCTGTAGTCCCAGCTACTCGGAGGCTGAGGCAGGAGAATGGCGTGAACCTGGGAGGCGGAGCTTGCAGTGAGCCGAGATCGCGCCACTGCACTCCAGCCTGGGTGACACAGCGCAAGACTCCGTCTCAAAAAAAAAAAAAAAAAAAAAAAAAAAGAAACTGTCCTTAAAAATGTCCAGGGACCAGTACCTCTGATCAAATCATTTGGCACTTGAGATGTCAAATGTGTCACCACCTCTAACAGAACACCAGCACGAAGACCCCAAGGTGGCTGGATCCACAGGATTAGAGCTACTTTTATTCCACTACATATCTAGAGGGTCATCTTACAGACAAAGAAATCATGTGAGTTACCTTTTACCTTATGCACCAACGGTAGGCAAATATATTTAACAATAAAACATTCTGATCGCAGGTGCACAGAGTTAAATTACCTTGGTGTCATTCTCACTGGGATTGATAACTATATTTTCTCAGTTCTAGCACTATATTTTCCCCCAAAATTAAGCCGCCTCTTTATAAACACATATACGTTGAACCTGGTAGTTTTTCTCTTTTTTCAAAAGGCTATTACTAGATTAAGGCTGTATATAACAATAATTGTCTTCATTGTCTCCAATTCTTTGCCTCACATTCTCTCTTCACTCAGCTCTGACTGAGAAGCTGTTCCTTTTCATCACTAAGAATGCCGGCCGGGCGTGGTGGCTCATGCCTGTAATCCCAGGCATTTGGGAGATCGAGGCAGGTGGATCACAAGGTCAGGAGATCGAGACCATCCTGGCTAACACGGTGAAACCCCATCTCTACTAAAAATACAAAAAATTAGCCGGGCGCTCAGGTGGCGGGTGCCTGTAGTCCCAGCTACTCGGGAGGCTGAGGCAGGAGAATCACTTGAACCCGGGAGGTGGAGGTTGCAGTGAGCTAGGATCGGGCCACTACACTCCAGCCTGGCAACAGAGCAAGACTCTGTCTTGGAAAAAAAAAAAAAGAATGCCCTTTGCAAGGTCTCCATAGCTTCCATCTTGGCAAACCCAACAAGCAGTTTACTTTCAGTGCACTTGAACCTGCAGCAGCTTTTGTCAAAAATGATCTTTCTCTCTTTCTTAAACCCTGTTTCTTTTGATCTCCACACTACATATGTCATGCTGCATACATACATCATACATCATACTACAGACTCGTGGTTTCCCTCACGCAGCTTCTCAGTCTCTTCTGCTGGTCATCCCAAACATCTCCATGTGAACCGACTTCCTGTGGCGGCAGCACATGCTCATTCACCACACAGGTACAACTGCATGGGGAACGCCTGGGAAGGAGTGTATTTTCCCAAAAAGCGGCCTTTAAAAAGGGGCAAGCAACATAAAGTATACCGAATTGAGGAGCAGAGGCCTGGGTTTTCCATCCTGTAGACCCAATACTTCCTTGTTCCATATTTTAAATCCTGACTTAGACAATGATATTAAAAAAGCATCAAATGGCCGGGTGTGGTGGCTCACGCCTGTAATCCCAGCACTTTGGGAGGCCGAGGTGGGCAGATCACAAGGTCAGGAGATTGAGATCATCCTGGCTAACACGGTGAAATCCCATCTCTACTAAAAATACAAAAAATTAGCCAGGCGTGGTGGTGGGCACCTGTAGTCCCAGCTACTCGGGAGGTTGAGGGAGGAGAATGGTGTGAATCCGGGAGGCGGAACTTGCAGTGAGCCGAGATGGCGCCACTGCATTCCAGCCTGGGCATCAGAGCGAGACTTGGTTTCAAAAAAAAAAAAAAAAAAGATATTAGACGATCTCCCTGGACTTTTTTTCCAGCTCAAACACCCTGAGTTTAACCAATTCAGCCAAACTTGGCACAAGATCATCAGACTGCTTCATAAGATCTCACTCCTTCCAGCAGCTTTCTGTCACTATTTAACCAGAACTCCATATTCCTCAATCTTCATTCAAGTCTTGGAGACCTTTGGGAACAATTTTTAAAGGCAATGTGGTACTTCAGTTAAAACAAAGGTTTCTGGCTTACTGTT
Organism: Theropithecus gelada; assembly: GCF_003255815.1. Taxonomy (NCBI): domain Eukaryota; kingdom Metazoa; phylum Chordata; class Mammalia; order Primates; family Cercopithecidae; genus Theropithecus; species Theropithecus gelada. The sequence continues at coordinate 6,311,665 of NC_037686.1, read as the reverse complement.
AAGAGGAAAAACTTCAAGGGTTCCAAAATTAAAGACACAACATATGAACAAGTTCAACTCAGTAACAACCCAGGAAATCTATTAAGTCAAACCAGTGCAGTTCAGGCCCCATCCACACAGGCAGTGCCCAGAACCATAAATTTCTCAGTTTTATTCAAAAAGAATAAAATATTTAGTAAAAAAAACTTAACCAAATAAATTCAAGACCAATACACTGAAAACCTATAAAATTTTTTTGAGAAATTAAGTTCTAAATGAATAAAAAGATAATTCTTATTAGTAGATAGGAAGATTCAACATGGTGAGAGAGCAATTCTCCCCAAATTGATCTATAGATTCCATCCGAGTCCAGCAATATCCCTTGGCTGTGTGTTTTGTTTTTTTTTTTTGGTAGAAATTGACAAGCTGCTTCCTAGTTGCCTCAGGACCTTTCTCTTTCTCTCTCTCTCACTCTCTCTCTTTCTGCTGTCATTAAAAAATTAAAAATTTGTTTCCTTTGATTTCCTAAGTTCTTCCCTATATTTTTATTATGATAATACAGTGAGGGAAAATTTACTTTATGTCCAAACTTTGGTAATGAAGGAATCAAAACCCAGGCTGGACCACACTAATAGATCATTCTCTTAAATCACATTTATGTGAGTCTTGTTTAATGTATTTTCTTTTAAAACAAACTGGTAATACTCAAATGGTCTATCCTCACTACACACCCCACTATGATGTACACACAGAACAGTGAGTTTTCTCCCTTTCAGTTCTGGGTTGCACTTTCTACCCCCTCTCCTCCGGGAGCCCTCCCCTGCCTGTCTCCAGCCCCCAGGCTCCAGCTCTGAAGAAGGCTGGCAAGTTTAAGGGCCTCACTGGTTTCCAGGAGAGTGCCAGCTCTCTTTCAGCTCCTGGGGCTATGGGCCCAAGCAGCCCAAAGAGCCCTTCTTTGAATTTGGCATCTGTTTCCTCTTGGGGACTGCAATTCCCACAGAATTCTCCTTTGAGTGTGCTGACAATTACTCAAACTGGAGCTATTAACTGAGGTTTGACTGAAGGTGAAAATCCAGTTAAATAGCTTGAAAATACTTCAGTAGGCTAGGCGCGGTGCCTCACGCCTGTATCCCAGCACTTTGGGAGGCCAAGGCAGGCAGATCATGAGGTCAAGAATAGGAGACCAGTCTCGCAAACATAGTGAAATCCCATCTCTACTAAAAATTCAAAAAATTAGGCGTGATGGTAGGTGCCTGTAATCCCAGTTACTCAGAGGGCTGAGGCAGGGGAACCGCTTGAACCTGGGAGGTGGAGGTTGCGGTGAGCTGAGATCACGCCATTGCACTCCAGCCTGGGCAACAGCGCAAGACTCCGTCTCAAAAAAGTAAGAAAAAAAGAAAATACTTCAGTCTAGACTGTGGTATGGTATATGTTTGTGTGAGAGACACAGGGTAAGCAGCTAGTATTAAAACAGGTGATGTGTCTTCCTGGGCAGTTGGCTGGTGGTACTCCAATCGGTAATACTGCCCACATTCCAGGGGCACCCTGCTCTGTCTGTCTCCATGACACCAGCACTTTGTTAATTACCAGCGAGAATATAGCAATGGGATATTAGTAAAATCAGTGGATTGTTAATGGCATGATGACTAATAGAAACAGATTTCCACTGGTGAAATTCATGACAGTCAAGGTCTCCACCTCAATTACATTTTAGAGCTGGGCATCGTGGCTCACACCCATACCCAGCATTCTGGGAGGTCAGGGCAGGAAGACTGCTTGAGCCCAGGAGTACAACACCAGCCTGGGCAACAATTTGTTTTAATTAGCTGGGCATGGTAGTGCATGTCTGTAGTCCCAGCTACCCAGGAAGCTGAAGTGGGAAGACCACTTGAGCCCAGGAGGTCAAGGCTAAAATGAGCCGTGATCACACCACTGCACTCCAGCCTAGGTGACCAAGCAAGACTCTCTCTCTCTCTCTCCCCCCCCCCTCCCCGAGCCCCCTCTCATTCCATATGTACATATATAAAATGTAGAGCAACTTCTGTCTATAGCATAATAAAGAAGTTGACAAATTCTCTCCCACCCAAAAATTAAGTAAGTGAACAAAGTTTTCGAAAGCAACCATTTCAGGACTCTGAAAATCACCTTAAGACAAACAACAAACTGAGAAGCTTTTCTTTAGGAAAAGCTGCTAGAGTTTTGGGTAAGATGCATGGAAGAGAGCGGCCTTCCAGCAGAGGCGGCTCCATTCTCACCCCAACCCGACGGCAGGGGCATTTCCTAAGGCAGGGCTAGCCGCTAAAGCCAGCAGCTCCACTGATGGAGAAGGCTGGCTTCACTCAGAGCAGAGCGGAAGGACATGCCTAATGATCTTATCAGCAAAAGTAGTGAACTTGGTAGAAAATGAATGGGGAAAGCTCACAGCCGGGCTAGCCTGAGGTTTTTGTCCCAGTAGGGTGCATGCAACCGTACAGCTGGGCCAACCAAAATTGTAGTAACAAGATCCTGGAAACAGGAGAGCCACAGAAAGGCTGGATCAGTTCTCCATCCACACCAGGCTTCTTTATTCAAAAGGAACAAAATACTTGAACAACAACAACAACAAAAAATGAATGAAAGAAATTCAAGAAAATTCAAGAAATTCAAGAAAAATTCAATCAAAGAAATGTTATACACTGAAAACCTTTAAAAATTTTGGGGGAGACATTAAAGAAGATTTAAATGAATGAGAAGATATTTCTTATTCATGGACAGGAAGACTCAATATTGTTAGACAGCAGTTCTCCTGAAATTGATCTATAGATTCCATCCGATTGCTATCAAAATCTCAGCTGGCTTTTTTTCTTTCTTTCTTTTTTTTTTTTTTTTTTTTTTTTTGTAGAAATTGGCAAGCTGATACAATTGGAAATACAAATGACCTAGAACAGTTAAAGTAATTTAGAAAAAGTTAACAAAGTTGAATGACTTACACTACTGTTTCAAAATTTACTATAAAGCCAAAGAAGTCCAGACAGTGTGACATTAGCATAAAAACAGACGCATAGATCAATAGAACAAAATAGAGTCCAAAAATATATACTTACATTTATGGTCATTTCATTTTTGGCAAAGGTGCGAAGGTGATTTTGTATTTTCAACAAACGTTGTTGGGACCACTGGATATCTATATGCAAAAAATGAACTTACACCCTGACTCCTTACCGTACACAAAAGCTAACTCAAATGGATCATAAGACCTAAATTTAAGAGCTAAATTACAAACTTTCCAGAAGAAAATCTGTGATCTTGGATTAGGCAAAGAAATTCTCAAAGATGACACCAAAAGAATAACCCACAAAAGAAAACAATTGATCAAATAGAGCTCATCAAAATAAAAATAAATTTTAAAATTTTAAAAACCTATGGCACTGCAAAACATACCGTTAAGAAAACAAAAAGACAAGCATAGACTGGGAGAAAATACTTTCAAATTACATGTCTGATAAAGGCTTTGTATCCAGGAAATATCCAAAACTCTTAACTAAGAAAATAAATAACTTGATTCAAAATTGGTCAAAATACTTGAATAGACATTTCACCAAAGATATATGAATGGCTAAGAAGCATTTGAAAAGATGCTCAATGTCATTAATCATTGGAGAAGTACAAAATAATACCACAAGATACCACTCTGAACCCATTGTACGTCTATCATCAGAAAGGTAACACATAGTGTTGGTAAGAATGTGGGGAAGCCGGAGCACTCAGGCACTGCTGGTAGGGCTGTAAAACTGTGCAGATACTTTGAAAAACACAAACTTACCACATGATCCATATTCTAATCCTAGGAATTTCACTCAAGAGAAATGAAACCTATATCTAAACAAAGAATTGTATGTGAATGTTTACAGCATTCTTCTTGATAGCTCCAAAAACCTGAAAACAATCAAAATGTCCATCAACTGATGACTGAATAAATAAAATGTGGTGTATCTACACACTGGAATACCATTCAGCAATAAAGTAGAACATTATTGATATACACTACAACATAGATGAACCCAGAAAATACTAAGTGAAAGAAGTAGACACAAAAGACTCCATTTTGGTTGGGTAAGGTGGCTCACGCCTGTAATCCCAGCACTCTGGGGAGGCCGAGACAGACAGATCACTTGAGGCCAGGAGTTCTAGGCTACCCTGTCCAACATGGTGAAACCCTGCCTCTACTAAAAATACAACAATTAGCCAGGCGTGGTGGCAGGCACCTGTAATCCCAGCTACTCAGGAGGCTGAGGCAGGAGAATCACTTGAACCCGGGAGGTGGAGGTTGCAGTGAGCCAAGATCACACCACTGCACTCCAGCTTGGGCAACAGAGCTGGAGTGTGACAGAACTGGACTCCATCTCAAAAAAAAAAAAAAAAAAAAAAGACTCCATTTTGTATGACTCCATGTATATGAAATTTCCAGAAAAGGCACTTCTCAAAGTACAGAAAGCAGATGATTGCTGGATGCCAGAGTAAGGGTGGGAGCAGTGGCTGGGCACAAATGAAAATGATGACACTTTCTGCAGTCTTGGAAAAGTTCACACCAGATTGTGGTGACTATCGTATAACACTCTAAATTTACTAAAAAACATTAAACTGTACACTTACAACTGGCAGAAGTTTAGGGTATATAAATTATACTGCAATAAAACTGTCAAAACAGAGATTCTCCTCACTCTTGTAAGTACATGGTATAAATTTATGTGGCCTGAAACTCACATCCTGAAGGAATGTGATGGAACCTGACACTTGATCCCTGAAATATCCTGTATCCAGCATTAGGAAGGCTGCCAATCGCCAAGAGAAAAGTCTGAATACCCAAAAAGACAGAAAGCTGTGACTATCAGTTTGAGGATATGGCCTAGGACTTGTTATGAGTCTGCTTCCTAGCAAAGGTATGTTCATAATGTGTACTGCAGAAGTGCATGTTGGATTCAAGTTATTCTCTTGTGAGTGTCTATGCGGTCAGATTGTAGGGAGTAACCAATCCTCGTGTATCTCCATCTTCTTCAGTGGCTTCCATTATCCACCAAAAAGTAGATACACATTTTATTTATATTTTTATTTTTAGAGATGGGGTCTCACCCTGTGGACTAGGCTAGAATACAGTGGTACAATCAAAGCTTACTGCAGCCTCGACCTCTTGGGCTCAAGTGATCCTCCTGCTTTAGCATCCTAAGTAGCTGGGGCTACAGATGCATGCCACCACACCTGGCTAATTTCTATTTTTTTTGTAGAGAGAGAGGTCTCCCTATGTTGCCCAGGCTGGTCTCGAACTCCTGGGCTCAAGGGATCTTCCTGCCTCAGCCTCTCAACGTACTGAGACTATAGGTGTGACCACCACATCTGGCCCCTACAACAGTGACCAAGGCGTTATTTTCTTTGTTAGCCAATTCCTTCAAATATTATTTTGGATTTATTTTAATATTGAATTTGAAATTATTCCCTTTACTGAAAACCATCTTATATACACATTTTCAAGGAAACTTTGATCATCTAAAACACGGCCCATTTAAATTCAGTCAATTATAATAATTAAAAGTAAACCAACAAAGTTAGAAACCACCAAAGACACAGGAGATGTTATGCTCATATTTCTAAAGAGAATGGGTCATTCTTTTGTTTAGTAATAAGTGATTTTTGTCAAACAAAAATCCATCTGTGACATAAATTCTGTATGCCTTTGTTCTGTGCCTGAGAGGAGGAGGAAGTCTCAGCCCAGAATGCCTGGAGGAGAACAGCTGTTCTCTCACTTCAAGAAAGCCCTTTAAAGCCATACAGGTACAGTTCCCTTAAAAACAAAACAAACCAAAAAAAACCTCTGCTATATGTAAAAATATCACTACTCAGCAAATGCCAACAAGTCTGCAGTCACACTAGAGTATTCTGAAGTCATATTCTTTAAAAGGAGACTTCATGCAGTAGAAATGTAGTGTTTAATTACAATTCTCTTTCTGTTGACAATGATACTATCCCACAGCAATAAGTGGAGTGACATAGGTGTCTGAGACTTTCAGAAACAGAAATCTCTCCCAAATCTGAACTGAGGAACACACTTAGTAGGATCCTTGGACATTTCTCAAGCTTGACTCCTAGCACTGGGGTCTGGAGTACAAGTCACCTGTATGGATGGCACTTTCTAGAAACTCAACAAATACTTGGTGACTATGTGTGTTAATGAATTTCTGGCTTGAGATGCCTAGAGATCAATGGCTCTAAAGCTAGAAATAAGTTTTTGTTGAGTACAATGTAAGTTTTAAGGTTGGATGGACTATTCATCATCAGTAAATAATCCTATTACAAAAAACGTAATCCATTTCTTCTTTGCATTGACTGGGTAGATGAGCATATGCCAGATTAATAATGTCTTCAAGTCATCAGGGTCCTCCTAGTTACTAGATTCTGCGGATTTTCTGTATCCATACTTGGACTCCCCTCATGAGTGCAGAGAGTGTCTGAATTTCTTGTTTTTGCTGCTGGCTTGTTCCTGTCCTTGTATTCTGGTTTAGAATGTGAGTGGAGGCCTGCCGGGCGCGGTGGCTCACACCTGTAATCCCAGCAACTTTGGGAGGCCAAGGTGGGTGGATCACGAGGTCAGAAGATTGAGACCATCCTGGCTAACACAGTGAACTAAAAATACAAAAAATTAGCCAGGCGTGGTGTGGTGGCGGCGCCTGTAGTCCCAGCTACTCGGGAGACTGAGGCAGGAGAATGGCGTGAACCCGGGAGGCAGAGCTTACAGTGAGCCGAGATCGTGCCACTGCACTCCAGCCAGGACAACAGAGCAAGATTCGTCTCAAAAATAAAAAAATAAAAAAAAGTAATGTGAGCAGAGACCTTGGTTCCAAAAGGTCTATCCATTCTCTTTCTTAGTCTGGTTACCTGGATTCTTCGTTGTTCCCTGTCTTTAAATCCTCCCTGGGGCTGGGCATGGTGGCTCACGCCTATAATCCCAGCACTTTGGGAGGCCGAGGCCGGCGGATCACGAGGTCAAGAGATCGAGACCATCCTGGCTAACATGGTGAAACCTTGTCTCTACTAAAAATACAAAACATTACCCGGGCGTGATGGCAGGTGCGCCTGTAGTCCCAGCTACTGGGGAGGCTGAGGCAGGAGAATGGCGTGAACCCGGGAGGCGGAGCTTGCAGTGAGCTGAGATCGCATAACTCCACTCCGGCCTGGGGGACACAGCAAGACTCCATCTCAAAAAAAAAAAAAAAAAAAGTGAGCGGAGGCCTTTGTTCCAAAAAGGTCTCTCCATTCTCTTTCTTAGTCTAGTTACCTGGATTCTTCCTTGTTCCCTGTCTTTAAATCCTGCCTTAGGCCGGGTGTGGTGGCTCACGCCTGTAATCCCAGCACCTTGGGAGGCCAAGATAGATGGGTGGTGGATCACCTGAGGTCAGGAGTTCGAGACCAGTCCGGCCAACATGGTGAAACCCCATCTCTACTAAAAATACAAAAAAAAATTAGCCAGGCATGGTGGTGGGTGCCTGTAGTCCCAGCTACTCAGGAGGCTGAGGCAGAAGAATCGCTTAAACCCAGGAGGCGGAGGTTACATTGAGCCGAGATTGTGCCACTGCACTTCACCCTGGGTGACAGAGTAAGACTCCGTCTAAAAAAAAAAAAAAAATCCTGCCTGGGTGACTTAGGTCTCCTAGCCTTCTGGAGCCAGCCCCCGCCCTTCCCCAGGAGATCTTCGCTCTGCTTCCTCACTAGTGACTTCCCTAACCCCCTCTGCCCGTCTGTCTGATCTCTAAATAATACCCACTATTTTTTTTTTTTGAGACAGAGTCTCACTCTGTTGCCCAAGCTGGAGTGCAGTGGCACAATGTCAGCTCACTGCAACCTCCGTCTCCTGGATTCAAGTAATTCTCTGCCTCAGCCTCCTGAGTAGCTGGGATTACAGGCGACCGCCCCCACGCCTGGCTAATTTTTGTATTTTTATTAGAGACGGGGTTTCATCATGTTGGCCAGGCTGGTCTTGAACTCCTGACCTCATGGTCCACCCACCTCGGCCTCCCAAAGTACTGGGCTTACAGACGTGAGCCACCGCGTCCAGCCAATACCTACTATTAAGAGATTTCCATTGCTTGTCTGTATTGGAATTTGTTTATTCAACAAATATTTACAGAATCTACTCCGTATGTCAGGCACTGTGCTAGCACAGCAAATGTAGGCAAACCTCTCGGCCCTTAAGGAGAGACAGGCAAGTTAACAAATAGGTGCAAAATGATGTACTGGTCAGATGTACAGAGAAATCACCACGGAAACAATAAGAAGGATGACAGGGTGGGCTGGAATAAGTCAGAGTGCCATAGGTGAAATAAATATCACGTGATGGAACTACAGCTGTCACAGAATGGTGACGATGTGGTTAGCAGTAGGAGAAGAGGCTGTGGAGAGGTCTGAGCAGAGCCTTGGAAGTCCCACTCAATAGAGAATGAGATGCCACTGAAGCAATTCAACAGGGATGGGATGACACGGTCAACCTCACCGTCCATTAACTCAGGGGGAACTTCCAATGCCAACAGCTTTCCGGGCTCTTGGAAAACAGTTACATTACATGCTACGTTAGACTTCATCCCACACTTGCAGCTGGACTGACCCTTCCAGAAGAACCTGCTCCACCCTGCAGACAGGCCCAGGCCCAGGTTCTGGCTCTGCTCGGTTAGGGTCAGTGTGATACCTCTCCAAGTGCCTGTAGCAGGGAAGCCAGGTAAGCAGCTCGTCTGTAAGTCAATATAGGCAGATGTGTAAGGGGTGTGTGTGTGCATGTGTGTCTGTGTGTGACAGGGACATGGAAAGGAAAATGGCTCTTGTTTTGTTGGGTGGAAGAGAAATAATAAGCCAAATATTGAGGAAAACTTCTGAAGGAGGCCAGAAAAGCAAGTGCATAATGAATTATTAATTAAAGACAAGAGCAGGCCAGGCACACTGGCTCACACCTGTAAGCCCAGCACCCTGGGAGGCCAAGGCAGGTGGATCACCTGAGGTCAGGGTTCTCAAGACCAGCCTGGCCAACATGGTGAAACCCCATCTCTACAAAAATACAAAAATTAGCTGGGCATGATGGCTGGTGCTTGTAATCCAGTTACTTGGGAGGCTGAGGTGGGAGAACGACTTGAACCCGGGAGGCGGAGGTTGCAGTGAGCTGAGATAGCGCCTCTGCACTCGAGCCTGGGCAACACAGTGAGACTTCATCTCAATAAATAAATAAATAAATAAATAAATAAGCAGAAGAGGACCGGAGCAGTAGGTGAATAAAGACAGCCAGACCCTGGAGTCACCAGACATGAGAAGGTACAAGACGAGATCAGCAGGTTGTATCAGGGGAGAAGGGGGTAGCCCAGTTAATCCCACAGAAAAGGCTCCTGTGACCTGTCCATGTAAAGGCATTGAGAAAGAAGGGATGCAGCACAGAATAATATCTGAATATGGAAGACACTTACTAAATTTTGGATGAATTTGTTAAAGAATGAACAATTCAGTGCAACACCAGATCAATCAACACCCAATTCTGCAACACGAGACTTTATCCCAAAACATGAGGACTGTAAATGTCATACATGATCAAGAGTATTTTTCAAAGAAAGAAGGGTCTTGGTGAATGACCAAGTCAGCAAAGCAAGACTCAACTGTGGGGAAGCCCCTTTAAACACAAGTGCAACAATGATGCATCGGGTGAGACCTTTCCAAGTGAAAAACGCTACACAAAGGACAATGGGGACACAGAAGAAACCGGCTTTCCCTGAGCCACGTCACTGATCCAACGTGATCTCTAAGTGCACGGACTGCTCACAGCTCTGAGATGTGTGGGTGTCGTTATTCCCACTTCACGGAGCTGTGAGAATATCAGGAAATAGACATGAAGTGAGGAGAGTCAGTTGGGACCCGAGTATTCCACATCTGTTATGTACAGAGCACTAGCCTGTGGGCCGCGGTGGGCAGGACACGATCAATGCCCTAACTTCCACCCTACAGACAAAGCAAGGGGTGGTGGCAGATCCTGCCTCCTTGCGTTGCTGTGTAAACTGCATTCACCTACAAAATTTATGATATTACCTGAGTGGTTCTCAACCCTGGCTGCACAGTGGAATCACCTGGGAAGCACTTTTTTTTTTTTTTTTAGACAGAGCCTTGCTCTGTCACCAGGCTGGAGTGCAATGGCGCAATCTCAGCTCACTGCAACCTCCACCTCCCAGGTTCAAGCGATTCTCCTGCCTCAGCCTCCCAAGTAGCTGGGACTACAGGCGCGCACCACCACTCCCAGCTAATTTTTGTATTTTTAGTAGAGACGGGGTTTCACCATGTTGGCCACGATGGTCTCGAGCTCTTGACCTCGAGATCTGCCCGCCTCAGCCTCCCAAAGTGCTGGGATTACAGGCATGAGCCACCACGCCCGGCCAGAAAACTCCTTTTGATATACACACTTTTCAGTTCCTTGGACTTCAAAAACAAATACACCAAGAAAGTCAAGAAGTGCCGTGGATTCACAGTGAGGAAGGCAGCCGAGAACAGGGCTCTCCAGACACACTAACTTTGAACATCCTTGACCCAGGGCCTGGAAGAGTGGAGGTCCCAAAGTGTCTTCAGTGCATGGATGAATGAGTGCATCAATGAATGAGCAAGTGCATGAAAAAAAATTTAAAAACTGAATAGAAATGACAGTACTCCTACAAGGAAATACTATTCTCCTCTCCAATGAGGTGTTAACTCTAAAATGTTAACTCTCGTGGTTCACGCCTGTAATCCCAGCACTTTGGGAAGCCGAGGCAGGCAGATCACGAGGTAAGGAGTTCGAGACAACCCTGACCGACATAGTGAAACCCTGTGTCTACTAAAAATACAAAAATTAGCTAGGCATGGCGGCATGTGCCTGTAGTCCCAGTTACTCAAGAGGCTGAGGAAAGAGAATCGCTTGAACCTGGGAGGCAGAGGTTTCAGTGAGGCAAGATGGCGCCACTGCACTCCACCACTTCAGCCTAGGCAACAGAGCAAGACTCCATCTCAAAAAAATAAATATAAAGGCCAGGCGTGGTGGCTCACGCCTGTAATCCCAGCACTTTGGGAGGCCGAGGCAGGCGGATCACGAGGTCAGGAGATCAAGACCACGGTGAAACACTGTTCCTACTAAAAAATACAAAAAATTAGCCGGGCGTGGTGGCGGGCACCTGTAGTCCCTGCTACTCAGGAGGCTGAGGCAGGAGAATGGCGTGAACCCGGGAGGCAGAGCTTGCAGTAAGCCGAGATCGCGCCACTGCACTCCAGCCTGGGCGACAGAGCGAGACGCCGTCTCAATAATAATAATAATAATAATAATAATAATAATGATAATAATAATAAATAAATATTTTTTTAAAATGCTAACTCCCAGCCAGGCATGGTGGCTCATACCTGTAATCCCAGCACTTTGGGAGACTGAGGCAGGCGGATCACTTGAGGTCAGGAGTTCAAGACCAGCCTGGCCAACATGGTGAAACTCTGTCTCTACTAAAAATACAAAAATTAGCTGGGTGTGGTGACAGGCCACTCCCAGCTACTCAGGAGGCTGAGGCAAGAGAATCGCTTGAACCCGCGAGGCAGAGGTTGCAGTGAGCCGAGATTGTGCCACTGCACTCCAGCCTGGGTGACATAGCGAGACTCTGTCTCAAAAAAGAAAAAAGAGGAAAAAAGCTAACTCCCTTTTAAAGAAAAACACTGGGAGCTTCCAAAAGCATTCATATGTGGATGTATTATCTCTAATTCTCCCCATTCCAAACTTCTAGAATGAACAAAAGTATGCCCATGAAGCCAGGAGTGAAGCTGCAAAGAGTCGGAAAAACTCATTTTGTACTGAAGTAAAGGTAAAAATGGCAGAGTTGGAGATTCAGATAAAAGGGCTGAAGAGACAAACTGTGGATTTTGAGGGGCGGGGAAAGAGTACCAGCCCACCAGAGGACACAGCAGCAGGGACAGAAAGCAAGCAGTGGCAGGAAGAGCTCTGCAAACAACCATTTAGACCAGAAATCCAAAGGGTCTGCTTGAAGACCAACTGAAAAGGTCCTTGTGCCTCTGGATACAAAATGGGAAAAGGTTTTCTGAAGCACAGATTTTGGTTCCTACCCAGATCAAATGAACTGCAATCCACGTGATTGGATGACGCAAAGTCTAAGAGGCTGAAGGACCTCATACCCAGAGAGGGGCCAGGGCTGGGTTTGTTATCCAGAGTCCGAGGAATGGCTTTATGGTTCCTCAGACAACTTGACTACCTGTGGGGAGTTCCTCGGTGTTACTGTCCTCCCGCTTCTAATGACCCAGGTTTTAACACTAGAACGCCCCCTGGAGTTGTCTGTGTAGTCAAAGAAATGCTGGGAGCTAAGGTTTTGATCTTCGAAACAGATATGTCCCTTCTTTTTGACACTGGCTTATGGCATTCTGGACCAGCCATTCAAAGGAGGAGCAGATGGCAACTCTGGCTGGGTGGAAACCCCAATTTATCACAAAATACAATGCATATTCAGAAGTGAGACAGTTGAAACAGGCCATCACATCAAGGTTGTCCTGGGGTTGGTATGTTGCAGCCTGTGCATGAGTTGTCAGGTGAGGTTTTCAGTGGGAAATGGGAGTACATTTCGGGTGAGAGAGTCACGTAACCAAATCACACAGCTGCAAGTCAACATGCCACGTGAGGTTAGACAGGAAGGAGACCCCTGCAATGGAAGCTAATAGTTCAGCTACAGAAAAGTGTGGAGAAGGGCAGGGTAGCTGTGACCGAACTTGGAGGGATCACAGAGGGCCACAGCAGGTGGGCAGCAGCTGAGGCAGCACATTATGAAGGCGGTATTTTGGCGGGGTTACTGTAACTGCAGTGTGGGCCTAGATTAAACGAAAGGACACAGGCTAGCATCAGAGACCCGATAAAAAGCAGCCGGCTGGCTGGGCGCACTGGCTCACGCCTGTAATCCCAGCACTTTGGGAGGCCGAGGTGGGTGGATCACGAGGTCAGGAGACCTAGACCATCCTGACCAATATGGCTGAGGCAGGAGAATTGCTTGAACTGGGAGGCAGAGGTCGCAGTGAGCAGAGATTGAGCCACTGTACTCCAGCCTGGGCAACAGAGTGAGACTCCATGCCAAAGGAAAAAGAAAGAAAAAAGCATCGTGTATCATAATCAACACTGTGGTGTGAGGATTTTTTCCCCTCCCCCCACCCCAACTTCTAATTGTTCTCTTTTAACTAAAAATCATCTGCTAAATGTAAGCATCTTCTTTAACGCTGCTATTGTCATAGAGAACCTCCTGAGGTTCTGGCAGGAAACTATGGAGCAATGGAACAAGATGCAGGAAATACTTTCGGGAATGAGAAAAGATGGCACTTTCCATAAATACTCATTGATCTAAATCTGACATTCCCACCAGCAATACAGGAGGTTCTCTGGCACAAGAATGTCAGTCACACTGCCTGCTGGGCCAGCAGATCAGACTTCAAAGATAACTTCTGGAATGAAGAGATTCAAACTTCAAATGGTTGATTTTAAAAAAATGTGCACACACACTGAAATCACACTGGTGATTTCGCAGTGGTATTTCTCCATCACCATTTCTGAATGAACACTTCGAGATAAAAGCTTACCTAGGCAAGAATGTTACCCACCCAAGCTGATCTGGAATCTCACTGCCTCCATTGTCTGCCTCTTGCCCCCAAGCAAGATGAGGAACAAGTTAACCCAAAGCAAGCTGTCCTGAGCCAGCCTTAGAAAACAAAGACACAAGTGGGAAGACTCTGTGCTATTTATTATCAAACGGTTCCTCTGGACACTGTCACCCCCAGTATAAAGGGGGGTGAAAATACAATGAACCCTGCTATCGTGTGGTGTTTTATGCTGAAATAGCTCCCTGACAGACATGTTCCAACAGAGCCAAAGTTCATGACCTTAACTAAATTACTTCTATGAAGGGTTTTTTTCTCCTCACTAATTTTGCAATGCCTTGGTTTATTCTATTGTCCATGGATGCATATTGATATTTTAGAAATAACACAAGTAAAAGAATTATTTGCAAACTTGTAAATAACTACATACATCATTCTTAGGAGACGATAGTTTATGTGGTTCATCCAAACATTCCTGAGGAATGTAACGAAAAACTTCAGCTAAAGTCTAAGTTCTAGAGTGCTGTCCAGTTGCTATCAATTAATTTTTATATTCAAGGTACAGATTTAACTTATTCATTAGAAATTTTTTTAAATAAAGATTTTCTGTACCTGCCATAGTGTTCCAGTAATAAGTCATACCTATCGGTCAATACATTAACTTACCCTTAACGTGTAATAGAATTATTCTCAAACTCAACTTCTCTATATCATAAATCATAAAGTTCTAAAATATATTTTTTAAAATTCTCTATGGCTTAAAAATAGCTTATTAATACTACAGTAAACAATACTTTTAGAAGTAGTACAATGCCATGAAATCAATCAAGTTTTTAAACCCCAAAAGATCTAGGAAACACTGCTCTAACAATACCTTTCTGTCAAAGCCCTACTTGGAAGGACAAGTTGCAAGGTGAAAAGGTTGCAAGTATATATATTTACTAAATGATGTGTTAACATCCCACACAAGGTCTAGTAAAGAAGTTAGTATGAGGGGAGGGCGGTGGACAGAGGGATACTGTTCCATGCATCCATGTTTCCTCAGAAAATCACTGGTGCCCCTCTTACACTATTAGAGAAGAAGTGGGTTTTATGATGTAGTTTGCTTTTAAAAGTTACCTGAAGAAACATCTTTAGAAGCTTACCCAAAAAACTAAAGCCAGTGGTTACCTCAAAAGAGAGTAAAAAAGCCAAATCTTAACTTTTTTTCTATCTATAGTACCTTTTGCATTCTGTACCATAAATATGGACTATCAATTCAAAATAAATATATATACACATATATGTATTTACATATATGTGTGTGTGTGTGTGTGTGTATATATATATATATATATTTTTTTTTTTTTTGAGACGGAGCTTCGCTCTTGTTGCCCAGGCTGGAGTGCAATGGCGCAATCTCAGCTCACCGCAACCTCCGCCTCCAGGGTTCAAGCGATTCTCCTGCCTCAGCCTCCCGAGTAGCTGGGACTACAGGTGCGTGCCACCTGAGTGCCCAGCTAATTTTTTGTATTTTTGGTAGAGACAGGGTTTCTCCATGGTGGTCAGTCTGGTCTTGAACTCCTGACCTTAGGTGACCCACCTGCCTCAGCTTCCCAAAGTGCTGGGATTACAGGCGTGAGCTACCGCGTCCAGCTATTCAAAATATTTTTAAAGTTACTTGATTCCTAAATAAAGATGTTCATTTCAACTCAGCTCAGCAACAAGAAGTGGCTACTAACTGCTAAAAACACTATAAAGCAACGAACCGGCAGATATGAATAAAGCAGTCCCTGCCCTTGAGAAGCCTGAGAGAGAAGGTGAGATAGATAAGCAAGCCAATTACTGGCCCCATGACAGGCAAGACAATAGGATTGAGCAGGGAAAGCCCTGGGAGTGCAGGGAAGGTGGTCTAACAAATACTTCAGCAGAGAGAGAGCTGGGAAGATTTTTCAGGGTTCTTTAGAACCCAAATGAAAGACGTGTCCAGCACTTAATAGCACATGTTCCAGGAAACACTGGTTAGCTACAAAGAGGTGCAGGCATGTCCCAGATGCTGCTGTCTCAGCTCTGAGACAGCAGGCCAGCTGGGGTCCCAGCCTCCTTGCTTTACCCACAGTGTGACGCAGCAGGGCACTGTCATTCTGTGCATCTGATAAAGTGAGGGGTTTGGGGCACATAATCTAAACCCAGAGGGTGGGCCCAGGAGAGGGATTTGGAGTGAAAAGGGCACACCTTGGAAGAAGACCACTTGCTTAAACACAAAGGAAGGAAAGTCAGTCACATTGGGGAACATTAAGTAATTTGATAAAGAAACGGTGAGAAATGGGAAGAATTTTAAACAGGAGTAGGAGCAGTTAAGGAGATGGTGTTTCTAGAAACATCGCAGTAATGGCACTGCTGAGGAGGGAGAACAGGTGAGGCTGCTGGCCTGCTGGGTGAACCATCGCACTATTTCCTGAGAAAAACAAACAACCTGAGAAAAACAAACAATTCCTAAGCCTAGCCAGCAGTGAGGGGAAAGAGACTGCACAGATTTTCAGGAGGTAAAATCAACAAGTCTTAATGACCAAACGGATTTCAGCAATGAAAGAGACAGGATGTCCAGGATGATGAGCAATGAGCAAGTACAATAGGCATAACAGTAATAACCATCATGCACTGAGTACCTGACACGCCTTACACCGTGCCAATATGTTTCACATATTATTTAATCATATCAATGCTATCCATTTTATAGCTAGAAAGCTGACATTCAGAGAAGTTAAGAAACTTAGCCATGGCCGTAGCTAATCATAGTGACAGGTCTGGCATTTGAGCCCAAGACTATTTGATTCCAAATCTAGACTCCAAATTTCTAGACAATTATGCATTTTGGAGAATACAGTTTAAAAATATATAGTTCTTTATAAAATAGTAATAGTGATGAATATAGATAAACTTGCTTGTTGGGGTTTAACCCTGTACTAGGTACTGGTCTAAGAACTTTTCTCACATTATTTCATTTAATCATTAACATCCCTTCCAGATAGGCACTATTATTATTCCCATTTTACAGATGGTGAAACTAAAGCACAGGTCATGTCCCCAATTTGCCATAGCTAGTAAAGCCAGAGAATTAAACACCTGAAGCTTAAAGATAGAGCTTGTGTTATTTCCCCATAACAATTTACTGTACATGAAAATGAATATCCATAGGATTTTATGAATGAATTAGTATAAAACGGTAGGGTGTTTCAAGGATCATTACCCTGAAATAAATGGTCCCAGAAACATTTTATGATATGAGTTTATAAAGCAGTGCAATTATAAAGCAGTGGCACAAGACACTAAAGATCAGTATATGTATTTATTCTAATATTCTTGTTGCATCTGAATTCTCAATCACACTAGATTAACTACAGGTGTAGGCTTCATATTTAATGTCTGGAAAAAAAGAGGGAAAAAAAGAATGGACTAAAGTCCAGGCTATGTAGGAGGTGGGCAGTGATGCTTCTATTACACATACCCTTGTTTCCAACTGCTAAAATCAATATTTTTCATGGGCCCTTAGTTAGAGAATACAGCAACAGAAAAGGAAAATACACCTTTGAAATGCATTCAGGCTTGCATACTTTACAGTGGAGTATATACTTGCTAAATTTGAATACTATGTCATATATGAGAATGAAGTGAATTTTCTTTTACTCGTAGATTTTTTTCTGTACTTAGAATTGTCTATTTTATTCAGAAAAAAAGAGGGGATGGTTTCCAACAAAAGTGATGAAGCTACCATAATTTCCTGTGATTTGCCAGCCATGAATTTAACACATTATTTTTACAAACACAATACCTCCTATTCAATACTTAGAAGGAGCTCACTTGAAACTGATTATATTTCAAAGGAAAGTGAGCCATCAGGTCATATAGTATAAGTTGTAAGGTAACCCAGAGAGACTGCAGAAATGATACGGAACGTCTAACAATCTGAACGTCAATAGAGAATAAGTTATTTTAAAAACTAACACCAGACAGCTAACTAGCAGGTGATTTGCAGGTCAGGATTATTGTATTATCACCAAAACACACAACTTTACTAATCATTCATGCTATTCACGAGGCACAAAATCGTTTCTTTAAAAAAAAAAAAAAAAATCAGGCCGCGCGCAGTGGCTCACTCCTGTAATCCCAGCACTTTGGGAGGCCGAGGCGGGCGGATCACGAGGTCAGGAGTTCGAGACCACTCTGGCCAATATGGTGAAACCCTGTCTCTACTAAAAATACAAAAAATAAATAAATAAATAATAGCCGGGCGTGGTGGCACACGCCTGTAGTCCCAGCTACTCAGGAGACTGAGGCAAAAGAATCGCTTGAACCCGGGAATGGGAGGTTGCAGTGAGCGGAGATGGCGCCACTGCACTCCAGCCTGCAGCCTAGCGACAGCGAGACTCCATCTCAAAAAAAAAAAAAAATCAAAACTGCTCAAGGAGGCTCGTGAGGAAGGGTGAGGGCTGGTGGGGTTCAGAACGCAAACAGGGAATGGGATATGCAACATTAAAGGGCTCCTGCCCTGGGAGGTTTTCCGCGGCATCTCAAAGCAGGAAAGCCCCATGAGGTCCCACTTTCTCCAAACACCACTTATAACCGGCAGGCCAAGTGCCGAGCCCCGAGGGGCCGGGACAACCTTCAGGCCATCTCCCCAGCCTAAGACTTTCAGTTTCGGGGAACAATAAGCTGAGGCAAGCTGCTCTTTCTCTACCCTGTGGGAAACTGGGACTTGTTCACTTTCAGCAGCCTGATAGACAGGAGTCCGCTCCAAGTCCTCTAGGGCTCCTCTCCCTCCCCAAAGGCTCCTTTCTTCTGGCTGATAACTATGTAAATTCCCTCTTCCCAGCCCGGCTCCGTGCAGCAGACTCGCAGCTATTCAAAGCTGCGTTTCCAGCTCCGGTCCAGTGCTTCCATCATGAATGCTTGAATGAATGAGATGGTCGCGTTTCTGCAGAGCTCAAAACTCAGCACAATGCCCAAACACACGTTTCCCACGAGGGCACTGCGAACTCCGCCCACTACTTTTGACCTGTACATTTTTTTTTTTTTAATGAAGTTTGTATTTGTGGGAATACGCCCATTGTCATGTGCTGCATACTTTAAGATGTTTTCAACAAATATTTGTGACTGTCTAGCCAACACGAAGCCACGCTGCGAAGACAGCTCTGGGGGTGGCGTGGGGACTGGGTTTGTCCCCCCAAAGGGAAAAGAATTCTCTCCTTTCTTTCTCTCTCTCCCTCCCGCCCGCAAAAACAGAAACTGAAAATTCGCTTTTGAGTTTCTCTTCTCAATCCTTGCAACGCGCATGCAAGGTGCTCCCTTCTCCGCCTGTCCCTCGCCCCGGCGCGCCCACGGTCAAACCTGCGCGGGGAATGAACGGGTTTGGCCACTTCGCCGATTGCACAAAGAGCGAGGGTCGGGAAGGCGCATCAGTGCCCTGAACGCCGCCTGCGGGTCCCCCTGCCCGGGGCCGCTGGCGAGGGGCGCGCTTCTTGCCGCGTCTCTCCCCACTAGCCCGCCCGGCAGCGAGTGGCCCCGAGGTATCCGCTCTTCCCCGACCGCGGCGACCCAGCTTGCGCAGCCGGACAATGAGGGCGATTCGGAGGAGCTCTTTCCCCATTCATTCCCCGCGCCCGGCCAGCAGCCCCGCCACCCCTGCCCGCGCAGCCGGGGCACGGAAAGCACCCCCAGGCGCCCGCTCCCGCCACCCCCAGCACTGCTCGCGTAGATGGCGCTCCTGGATCACTAAGTTCCGCAAAAGCCAGAGGCGAGGCTGGACGACCCCCGAAGCCCGAGGAGGTTAAAGTCTAAGCTTGCGAAGAGCGGGCAGCGTCCCCCAGGAGCGGCGTCCCCATCCCGCCCTCCCCGGCAGGCGCGGGAGACCCACGTGTCAGCGGCCCCCAGTCCGAGGTGCACCAGGATACGCGCCCGGTCTGCAGCAGCCCCAACGCGACGGGCTTTGTCCGCGGCCGCCCCCGCCCGCCCGCCTGCGGGGAACGGGGACCCGAGACCCAGGGACCCGGGCCGGGCTCACCTCTCTGCTGGCACCGCGCGGCGACCCACAGCAGCGAGGCCAGGAGCACGCCCCACGCGCCGCCGCCGCGCATCTCGCCTCTTCGCCGCTCGTTGGGTCTGGGGAGAAAGCCGCGCGCCCGCCTGGAACGCTCCGCGGGACGCGAGTCTGAGCTGCCGCCGCCCCGCCGCCCTTGGCGTCCCGGCCGCCCCTCCCTCCAGCCGCCCTCGGACACACCTCCCGGCTGCGCCCCGCCCCGCCCGGCCTGGCCCAGCCGCCCACACCCCTCCTCTGGGGGCGCCCAGCTTGGCTGCCGGGATCCCGCGCACGCGGACCCCTGGTGGGGGAGGTCGGGCTGACAGCGGCCGCCGCCCTGGCTCCGGGTAGGAGGTGGGCGGAGAAGGTGGGCTGAGGGGAGGAGAAACTGGGCTGTGGGGGCCCGGGAGGGTGGATTCCGAGAAAGTATGTGCCCTGCTGACCCTGCCCGCCCCGCCGCGGCCCTGCAGTCCCCGGGCCAGGATCCACGCGCCCCTGCCGGGAGCTGGGCGAGAGGCGAACCCTCGGGACGCCACCCAGGCTCGGCCGACCCGCCGCCCTCTCCGCCGTGGGCAGAGGACTTGAGGATTTGTTCTGAAAATCAGTTGCAACTTGTTCCCCACTTTGTTTGCCTAAAGAAGGCAAGGTCCCTTGGACTTAATTATTATGATTAGATACCCTCACCGCTGGAGAGAGGAAGCGCTCCTGACACGCGATTTCAACTGCTTTGTTATTATAATAATAATTATTATTATTTTTAAACTATGTCTGGTCCCCGTTAAAGAATGTTTAATTTCCTCTGATTTTTTTTTTCTTTTTGTCTATCAAAAGTATTGGCTGGGCGCAGTGGCTCACGCCTGTAATTCCAGCACTTTGGGAGGCCGAGGCGGGTGGATCACTTGAGGTCAGGAGTTCAAAACCAGCCTGGCCAACATGGTGAAACCCCGTCTCTACTAAAAAAAATCCGAAAATTAGCCGGGCGTGGTGATGGGCGCCTGCAGTCACAGCTACTCGAGAGGCTGAGGCAGGAGAATCGCTTGAACCCTGGAGCCAGGTTGCAGTCAGCTGAGATCACACCGCTGCACTTCAGCCTGGGAGACACAGTGAGACTCCGTCTCAAAAAAAAAAAAAAGTATTCATAACACTTTGCAGATTTCACATTTTCTCAATATAAATATACAGGAACAATGTCCCATATACTCTCTCTCTATATATATACATATATATATATTATATAAATATACAGGGACAATGTCTCATAATACTATTATGTTTTTTAACACTTAAAAAAAGCTTAATTATGACCGTTTTCAAAACCAGGGCTCACACAGGCTGAGATGAGTTAGACCCCAGGTCTGGTTTCTAGTCCATAGGCCTTTACAATACCACACTGAAATCACAGAGGATATTGATATCATCCCACTATCTCATTTTGTCTTTTTTTTTTTTTTTTTGCTTGATAGGAAGATAATTTCCTCTCACTTGTGTGAATCGATTTGACAACTCTATCAATTCCTGTTTTTCTGAGGACACTTACACATCTAGTGAGTAGAACTTAGTTATAATACTTAGCCATCGATTAATTTTTTAAAATCATGGAAGTACAGAACAAAATGATAGGCTGTTTTAAAAGGATGCAATATAGTTCAGTGAGTACTCCATACAGTACTAAATTTAACATGCAGACGTTCTTAACTATGAAAATGTTACTAAGTAATTATTAAATAAGTAAACTTAGTACTTAATAAATGATCAAATATTACAGTATTAGGCACATAGCTATTAAAATGCAGAATTATAAGCATTTGTGCACTGAAAGAACTGCACACAAATGTATACGCTAGATATGTATCTTTTAGAGTGTCTTAAAGACACTAGCATTCATATAGATTATCTTTTGGGATCTTCACAGCTCTATGAGATGCTTCCCAAGAGATAAGGAAGTGAGTTCTCAGTGTCAGCAAATGTCTGGTCTAGAGCTAGACCCCAAGTCTGGTTTCTAGTCCATAGTCCTTTACAATATCACACTGAAATCACAGAGGATGTTGATCAAAAGCAAAGTGGAGGAATCACAAGGGGTGTCCCCATATTCTGGGTCTCCCCATATCCTGGGTTCCTAGAAATTCAGGCAGGAGGTCGATGGGACCTTATATTTGAACTGCAAGCAGGGATCTCACATGTGTAATTTCAAGGGAGCCAAGTGGTCAGCACCTCTGGGGAGTGAATAGTAAGCATCAAAAGTTGCAAATTGGCACTATCTATCACTGCTCAAAATTAAGCAGAAAGATTTCAACTAAAAGAATTCAGAACAAACTTGGATAAAATGTAGCAGTAAAAATGTCATAATTCTACACATCTTCTGAAAACCCTGCAGTACAAATTTTTCCAATCTTTAGCATGCTTGGAAAATATCTAAATTACCTAGAGCACTATGAAAGTGCAGGGCTGGCTTGTTCAAGTTGAAAATTAGTATAACAAGAATGTTCATGTTTTGTAAGAAAGTAAAAATTCAACTTAACTGTATACAAAAAGATGCTTGCTTCAAAGTCACCTATAAATAATGAACAATTAAAAATGCCTAAATGTCAAGCAATAGTTTAAATGGTTAAGTAATTTATAAATCAATGTGATAGGTTATTATGTACTACTTTTATATTATGAAACTTTTGCAATTAAAAAAACTCACATTAAGAAAAGCAAAATTCCAAATAACATAGACATTCTGATTGCAATTATGTACATAAAATAAGCACATGTGGCCAGGCATGGTGGCTCATGCCTGTAATCTCAGCACTTTGGGAGGCCAAGGCAGGCAGATCACCTGAGGTTAGGAGTTGGAGACCAGCCTGGTCAACATGGTGAAACCCCATCTCTACCAAAAATACAAAACTTAGCCAGGTGTGGTAGCAGATTCCAGGAAGCTGAGGCAGGAGAATCGCTTGAATCCGAGAGGTGGAGGCTGCGGTGAGCCGAAATGCCATGGCACTCCAGCCTGGGCAACGAGAGCAAAACTCCGTCTCAAAAAAAAAAAAAAAAAAAAAATTAATGTATTTTTTAAAAGCACAGTGACACTGCCACACTCGGCTAATCTTTTTATTATTATGATGATTTCTTTTCTTTTGTGGGGGCAGAGATGGGTTTTGCCATGTTACCCAAGCTGGTCTTGAACTCCTGAGCTCAAGTGATCTGCCCACCTCAGCCTCCCAAAGTGCTGAAATATGAATTCTTATTTCAGTAATTTCACTAATACTATTATGTTTTTTAACATTAAAAAAAAAAGCTTAATTATGACCATTTTCAAAACCAGGGTTCACACAGGCTGAAATGAGCTGAACTGGAGCTTTCAAATCCCTTGGGTGATCCTGTTGAAATCCAGATTCTAGTTCAGTAGTTCTGGGTTGGAGGCCTGAGTTCCTGCATTTCTAACAAGCTCCCTATGACACTGATGCTGCGGACAGGCAGAGCACATCTTGAGCAGCACGTAGCTTGCTTAGTTGTTCTCCATCTTGTCTGCAAATTGAAATCAGTGGAGGAATTTAAAAAATACTGATGCTGGTTTCCACCCCCAGAGATTATGATTCAATTAGTATGGGGTATAACTTGGACATCTAGATATTTCTAATGATCTCCAGATAATTCTAATGTGAAGCAAAGTTTCAGGAACACAGCTAGACTGACCTGCTCCTGCATGTAGACAATCCAGGTTCTGGTCATTGGTGGCTGAGCAGGCTGGGGGAGCCACATTCAGTGTGTGATCACAGGCTGTATGAAGAAGCCTGGCCTGGTAAGTATTTTCCCTCGTATCCTGACACCCATATAACAGGGATCTAGCCACGGTGCCCAGAATACGGGACAGGACTGTTTCTCTGGAGAGTCTGCCTCTTGCTTTAGAACAAGCAAGACTGCCTCCTAGTTCTAAAGGGACTGAGATACAAAGCAGAGACTTGGGCACAGGAGCATCACATCAGGATCCAGGCAGTAGGCCTGGATGTAAAGCTGGGGGCTTGGTTACAAGGACAGAGGCAAGAGGTCAATTACTAGAATTGGTTATGGTGTCAGAGTCTGATCTAGGACAAAGTTAGAGGGGCTGACCATAGGAGAAGCTCCTTAAGGTCTCATGGCTGGAAATGAGGTGGTTGAGACCCTTCACATTAGGCAGGGGTGAGGGCTGGAAGGACTAGCAGTCAATGAAGGCAAATTGGAGGTGGGTGGCAAAAATGGTCCCTCAAAGGTGCATGGCCCATGTCCTAGGCTGGAACCTGGAAATACATTGTATTACATGACAAAAGGCACTTTGCAGATGTGATTAAATAAGAGTCTTAAGATGAGGAGATTATCTAGGATTCACCAGGCAGACCAAAGTAATCAGTAGAAGTCTTCATAAGTGAGAGAGAGAGTAGGAAAGGAAGACTCAGTGATTCAATGTGAGAAGGACTCAAGCAGCCATTGCTGGCTTTGAAGATGGGGGCGGGGATCATGAGTCCTGGAATGTGAGCAGCTTCTAGATCCTTGGAAAGCAACGACGCAGATCTTCCCCTAGAGCCTCCAGAAAGAGCCAGCTGTAAGGACACCTTGAGTTTGCCCAGGTGAAACCCATTTTGGACTTTGGAATTCTGGAACTATAAGATAACAACACAAATGGTTATCTTATAGTTTGTATTGTTTTATGTCAAGGAGTGTGTGATAATTTGTTACAGTAGCAGTAGGGAACTAATACATTAGGCAAAGACTACCTCCCAGTAAGTGGAGATGAAGTTGGGGGGAAAGTGAGTATCTATATTAGGATTGAAGTAGAGCCTGAAGATTCCATTTGTGCCCATGATGAAGAGCAGAAGAAGGAAGAATTTGAAAAAACTACTTGAAATACTGGAAAAAAGAGAAGGAAGAATAGAGGTCTCAGAGGATAGCAGTAGAGAACCTGGCGTCTGGAGAGAGACAAAATTGCTATTCATGAGGTATATTATAAGCTTTGGTTTTCATGCAAGATGTGCCATAAACTCTGCAAACAATTTGGACAAAGTGGCTATAAAGTGATAGGCAGAACTCTTGTTTATAGCCCTAGGTGACAGGCTGCTAGTTGCCTCCCAAAATGCAGGCTCCTATCCTTCTGAGCACTTAGTCACCCAGGTAGGTCACCCAGGTGGGCACTGCATTGCCAGCCTCCGTCAAAGCTAGGTTTAAATCTGTATTAGTCTGCCCAGGCCACTGTAACAAAATGTCACAGGCTGGGAGGCTTAAACAACAGAAACTTACTTTCTTAGAGTTCTGGAGGCTGAAAATCCCAGCTCAAGGTCCGGCAACATTCAGTTTCTGGTGAGGGCTCTCTTCTTGGCTTGCAGGCAGCCACCTTCTCACTGTGACCTCAAGTGGTGGAGACAAACAGCAAGCTTTCATAAGTTCTCTTCTTATAAGAACACAAATCCTATTGGATCAGAGTGCCATTCTTGCTACCTTATTTAACCTTAATTACTTTCTCAGAGGTCCCATTTCCAAATTCAGCCACACTGGGGAAAAGGGCTTCAACACATGAATTTGGGGGAAATGTAAACATTTGGTCCATCACAGACTCTGAGGAGGTTCAGGTCAACAGGATGTGAGCAGAGGTCAGGTGTGAAACTTGAGGCCCTGCCAACTCAACATGACCTTCTTGCTCCAGACACCGGGTGTGTCCCCTTTCACCTTAAACTTAAACTCAGATGCTGTCCTGCCATGCTCCTTCAACCCCACAAGTAAAGGCCACTCCTGGAGGATGGTGAAGCAACAAGATGAGAGAAAAGTTAATAACTTTATGAAAAGGTGGCTCATACCTGCAATCCCAGCACTTTGGAAGGCTGAGGTGGGTGGATCACCCGAGGTCAGGAGTTTGAGACCAGCCTGACCAACACAGAGAAACCTCGTCTTTACTAAAAATACAAAATTAGCCAGATGTGTTGGTGCATGCCTGTAATCCCAGCTACTCGGGAGGCTGAGGCAGGAGAATCACTTGAACCTGAGAGGTGGAGGTTGCCATGAGCCAAGATCATGCCATTGCACTCCAGCCTCGGCAACAAGAGTGAAACTCTTGTCTCAAAAAAAAAAAAAAAAAAAAAGAAAAGAAAAGAAAAAAAGTCATCTGGCTGCCTAGACTGCATAATTTGATTTAAGCCATTGTATTTTAGAGTCCTTTAAAAGGGCAACCTAGCCTTAGCCTAAAATATCTCGGCCGGGCGCGGTGGCTCAAGCCTGTAATCCCAGCACTTTGGGAGGCCGAGACGGGCGGATCACGAGGTCAGGAGATCCAGACCATCCTGGCTAACACGGTGAAACCCCGTCTCTATTAAGAAATACAAAAAACTAGCTGGGCGAGGTGGCGGGCGCCTGTAGTCCCAGCTACTCGGGAGGCTGAGGCCGGAGAATGGCGTAAACCCGGGAGGCGGAGCTTGCAGTGAGCTGAGATCCGGCCACTGCACTCCAGCCTGGGCGACAGATC